>NC_136111.1:5968887-6221447 GCF_965212315.1 Lampetra planeri
AGAACAACGCGATCCCTGAAGGATCGGCTAATCTCGCCGTACGAGCGATGAATCGCAGGCGTGCGCACCGCTATGCCACGGCGAAGGGATCCGAGCAGGGACAAAGTGGTCAGCGCTGTAGCTTGTTTAACGAGAACGAAATTGCGTTCAGCGTAGCTCTTTTTGGCCGCACTTCAAGGCAGGGTGGGGCGGGGGAGGGGGGGGCACAGTTGCGTTTGATGCGGCAGTGCTCTCCTCCACGTTCAAGGTTCACTGGGGTCAAAATCCAACCTCGGCGCGCGCGCGCTGCGTGGGAGATGTGTGAATTGCCGTGCTGCTGGCGGAGCGTTAAGCAGATTGTCTCGTTAACTTGTGGACACTGAGCATGTGTGACGTGCCCTCGCACGTAAATCACTGCTCGTTACGGTACGTCCGCTGCTCAAAAGTGCTCCTGCTGCTGCTGCTGCCTCAACTCCTCACGCACAGAAATACATTGCGCAGTCCACACGCTGATTATGAACGTCGTACATTCGATCAATAGTAATAAAAGTCACGTTATTTATAATCGAAAGTGAGAAGTCCTCACGTACTGTATGGCCATTAGTGTCCCTTATCTTTTCCTTCTTATCCAGGGATGATATAGTGAAATTCCACATTCATATGCCACGAGCCATTCTCTGCCTCGGCCACTTCATTCTCTTCCCACGACAATTCCTGTGGGGGTCAATGGCTCGCTTGTACCTTTGCCAACAAAGTGGTATTTATTGTATCTATCATGAATAGATTATGGTACCGAGTTGAGCCACGACTAGGATTTGAACTTGCAACCTTCCCCCAATCGCGAGTCGAGCGCGCATGTGCCACAGCGGCACTACTGAACCTCTGCTCGAAATCAATAGCAGCCAAGAATGCGCGTAAATATAAAACTTCTTGAATAGACATCAAACGCGACTGGCCATGCCGGCGATTAAAATAAGTGCCATGGGGGGGGGGGGGCTACCAGGTTTGGAACGGAGGAGTGCGTTCATAAGCCAAGCAAGCTCTTTCTGCCGATCAGGGCATTGGCTTGGCTGCTGAGGCCGCACATCGGAAACCAGAAGCTGTCAAAAGCCACTGCCTGGTGTGTGACACAGCTCCTGCAACTGCCACTTCCCTTTGTTTTGTGGGTCACCCGCCCCCGAGTCGGATCCACCCCTCTCTCTCTCTCTTGCTTTCTGACCGGCCTCTCTCTCTCCCCCCCCCCATGTCCATCGCCTCCATCTGTTCACCTTTCACTAACCTCCCTTTTCCCCTCTGTCTGTCCTGGGTTTGAACCCAAAGGACAGGAAAAGAAAGGCGCTGAGGGGGTTTGGCCTGAGTTTGTAAGTGTTGTTCGTGAGTAAAGCCGTACGAGGGCCATGCGTGGTAAGAGTGCGGGTTCAGGTGGCGTGGCCCCACATGTACCTCTTCTGTTGCCAATGGCCTGGCGAAAAGGTTGGCTCGAGATTTCAGACCATGCCAACGAGGACCTCCAAGTTCCAACTTTTTAATTCCGCACAGTGCGCATTTTAAACGTTGCGTGTGCGGGGCACGCGCCAGTCTGCCGTGCATTTCCCGAAGAAAAGCGGCCGCTCGGTGGAAAAGTTTGCTCGCCGATCAAACATTCTCGTGGACCTCTGTCTTGGCAGGAAGGCGGTAATTTGAAACAGTTGGAAAATCGGCGCTGGGGACTTTTTCACGCCCCGCACAATGGCAGCCCTTTAACGCACACGCGCGTGCAGAGACGCTTGAATGCAAGCTGTTTTCTAGAAAAAAAATAAGTACAATGGTTTCCAACGCGCAGGTTTGCTCGAGATGGGCTCGTTGAGAATTAATTCTCAGTTACTTGGTAGAAGCGCTAACTAACCGCTTTATTTATTCGCGTGAAACCCCGAAGTGTAATGAATGTCTCTCAAATAATATTTTTCGTGATCATAACAAAACGCTTTTTTTCTGTTTTGAACGACGCTGATGTCAGGGGGAAATTAAAAGTGGATTCTGGCACATTTTGCGGTACCTGCTAAGTGGAGATGGCTCATAAATATTCACCACCTTCCTTTCGATGGCTGTTTTTATGTTCCATAAATACCATGAAACGGTAGAGAGAGTCAGCCACTTTTCAGCTGCACTGTCACACTCCATGGGATGTAAATGACTTGGTTTAATTTGTGTTTTCCATCGTATATTCTTAAGCGATGGTTGGCAACAGACTTAAAGCATCATGGGACCTCCTTTGCCAGTATCAAAATATGATAATATGTTTTCCCCTTTTTTCTGGCAACAAAACAGTTGTTAAGATGTTAAAACACCAAATTGAAACCTTTTACAATGAATCATGTCTGCATTAACCACGATGCGTGTGGTCAGAATGCAAACAAAAAAACACTGATAATATATGCATTGTCATTGAAACTGATTGGTCCACACCAGAGACAGCTTTCTTTTGAGCCTCGTCTCAAATGGTGTTAGACCACAGGACGTCTAACACTGTTTTTGGCGTCCTGTGGTAGCCTCTGTCCTGTGAGTGAAACCATCATGAAGGCCACAATCTTTCGAGGGAGCAATAGTTTTGGACGTTTTTAGTTTGAGGCATAGGCTTGTATTTATATTGAACTTTCTTCGCACTGTATGTAGCCATTCGTGCTAATCGGAGGTGCGGGAGAAAGACAACAACCTAAACACAAAAAGCAGTTCTAAATAAATAAAATGATATGACTTCACTATACTGTTACAAAATGTCCAATTTGTAGCCCTTCTACAATAGAATTATATTTGACATCACTCGTTTGGTTATTATATTCACTGCTGAATCATCATAGGTTGATTAAAAATTATTTGAAGTGAATTGTAATGGATTTTAACTCTGATCATATCACCCAGAATGCACCCGTTCCTATCAGATCTCAGAAGTTAAAGCAGTTTTGAGCTTGGATGATGCGTGGATGCGTGACCACCATGACTTAGACATCCTGTTCTTAGTTGCTGTGATCTACATTGCGAGCAGAAGGGGGCATTGCAGAAACTTCACTTGTACAATGCCTTGCAGTACTGTACTTTTTGTGCTCCCACGTATTTGATCACTCGACTTGACCAATCCAAACCCGACCAGCATGGTGAGTGACAGAGGTGTGGACTCGAGTCATGTGACTTGGACTCGAGTCAGACTCGAGTCATGAATTTGATGACTTGCGACTCGACTTGGACTTGCATAACAATGACTTTGTCCCACCTATGAGATGTGGACTCGAGTCATGTGACTTGGACTCGAGTCAGACTCGAGTCATGAATTTGATGACTTGCGACTCGACTTGGACTTGCATAACAATGACTTTGTCCCACCTATGAGATGTGGACTCGAGTCATGTGACTTGGACTCGAGTCAGACTCGAGTCATGAATTTGATGACTTGCGACTCGACTTGGACTTGCATAACAATGACTTTGTCCCACCTATGAGATGTGGACTCGAGTCATGTGACTTGGACTCGAGTCAGACTCGAGTCATGAATTTGATGACTTGCGACTCGACTTGGACTTGCATAACAATGACTTTGTCCCACCTATGAGATGTGGACTCGAGTCATGTGACTTGGACTCGAGTCAGACTCGAGTCATGAATTTGATGACTTGCGACTCGACTTGGACTTGCATAACAATGACTTTGTCCCACCTATGAGATGTGGACTCGAGTCATGTGACTTGGACTCGAGTCAGACTCGAGTCATGAATTTGATGACTTGCGACTCGACTTGGACTTGCATAACAATGACTTTGTCCCACCTATGAGATGTGGACTCGAGTCATGTGACTTGGACTCGAGTCAGACTCGAGTCATGAATTTGATGACTTGCGACTCGACTTGGACTTGCATAACAATGACTTTGTCCCACCTCTGGTGAGTGAAGTATGGTCAAATAAGCCTCGCACAAAACCCGCATGGCGCGGTGAGTGGCCCACATGGAAACTCTTGGATTGACGATTGGGCGGATACGGTTACATAATGCAGCGCTTAAATAATACGCAACGCAATTTTAGCTTTTTCAATTTCCTACATTTCATGAAAAAAAAGTCAGCAGGGTTTGAGAAGCGAGCTGATGGGTTCCTCAAAATACGCCGTCGAAGTGGATGTCGCCTAAATCCGCGTTGCAACATTTGTGATGCGACTGCCAGCAGCAACGGGAAACATGTGTGGACGTGGGTTTGAAAAAAAGAAACATTTTCACGAGACCCTCCTTGCAACCGTGGAGTTTAAAATGTAAAATAAATTCTGGGGGAAAAAATAATCATACGGTTTGCAATAAAGTGCCGCATTGTGAGTAGGATTGGAGGGTGTCTTGTCAGTGGACATGCAGAATGTTGATAAAGAATTCAGCAGCAATAGCAGCAGCAGCAGCATCAGCAATAGCAGGGCCTGCCTGACCGGTTATGCAGGGAACTGGATAAAGCGTGAGATTTCAAGCTTTGTGAGTTCCCCCTGTTGGATTTACGCATTTTATTCCCTCCCCCCCGGAGTTGTGTGTCTGTGTATAAACGCAGACCACTTTTCCACGGTACTGTGAAATATACGACCGCTGTTCTATCGTCCATGACGCTGGATGTTGCACTATGAAAAAAGTGGGGGCTGGTTTCTCTGTAATCGACTCCACAAAGTGGTACACTCTTTTATCAACCGTAGATGGATGATGTGCTGAACTTGTCCCGTCTATTGTCCGAATGCAATGTGTGACATCTCTTGCGCGTACGTGTGCTCTTGCAGTGTTCAGTTTGATAAATGATTTAAAACACACACGATGCAGTTCAATATGTTTTAATTGGCCAGCTCGTTGCAGAACGGTAAAAAAAAACAATACTTTATGGCAGTGTGACTTCCAATATATTATTGGCTGTGCACTCACCCCATTAATTGACCCTTAACATTTTTGCCTTTGCATATTCATTTCTGTTTTAAATTAACCTTTAAGAGAGAAAAAACCCATCAGTTTTAGAGACTTAAATATGGGTCGGAAGGCATCTCGCTCAACATGTAACAGCATTATTTTTGTTTAAAAAAAATCCACTACCTAATATGTGTATTGAATTAGTTCAGGTTGAAGCTGGATATATCACGTTGTGTGTCTAACGTCGCCTGGGAATGGTCCTGAACAACGAGAGGGAAATGTAACCTCAAACGAATGCTGATGGACGCTGTTGCTGCTACTGCTGCAACTACAACTGCTGCAACTACTGCTGCTGCTGCTGCAATTGATGTTCCTACAACTGCTGCTTTAACTGCTGGTGCAACTGCTGCAATTGATGCTAATACAACTGCTTGCTGCAACTGCTGCTGCAATTGATGTTCCTACAATTGCTGCTTTAACTGCTGCTGCAATTGATGCTAATACAACTGCTGCTTTAACTACTGCTGCTGCTGCTGCAATTTATGTTCCTACAACTGCTGGCTGCAACTGCTTGCTGCAACTGTTGCTGCAATTGATGCTGCTGCAACTGTTGCTGCAATTGATGCTGCTGCAATTGATGCTAATACAACTGCTGCTTTAACTGCTGCTACGAATGCTGCTGCTGGAACTCCTGCTGCAAACACAGCTTCAACTGCTGCTGCTGTTGAAGCTACTGCTGCTGCTTTGGATAGCGAGGGGAAGGAGGGAGAGAGAGGAGAGAGAGAGAGGAGGGAGAGAGAGGAGAGAGAGGAGGGAGAGAGAGGAGGGAGAGAGAGGAGGAGAGAGAGAGAGAGGAGGGGGGAGGTTTTGTGAAGCGAGCTGTGGATACTGTACAAATCAATCCCGCCATGCCCAACCCCCCCACCAGCCCTCCACCACCACCACTTGCAACTCTCCCCGGCCGGGGCCCGTGCCCCACGCAACTTCCTCGTCACTCCTCGCGTTACAGTCGGGAGACTTTCGCAATTTTTTTTTGCCCCAAAGCGGCGTGCGGGCATCAACATCTCCAGCGCGACCTCGTCCCTCCACCACCACCACCACTCACTGCTGTCTACGCCACGGCAGCCACCCACAACATCACCCTCCACACACAACACCACACATAACAACATCACCCCCCACACACCACCCCCCCACACACAACCCCCCCCCCCACACACCACCCCCACCACACCACCCCCCACAACACCCCCCCCCACACACAACACCCCCCCACACACACCACCCCCCCCACGACACCACACACAACAACGCCACCCCCCACACACACCACCCCCCACCACCTCCCACCCCACACCATCCCCACACCATCCCCACACCACCCCCTACAACCCCCCACACCCCCCCCACCAACCCCCCCCCCACACCATCCCCACACCACCCCCTACAACCCCCCACACCCCCCCCACCAACCCCCCCCCCCACACCATCCCCACACCACCCCCTACAACCCCCCACACCCCCCCCCACCAACCCCCCCCCACACCCCCCCACACCAAATGGCATCGCTCGTCGCTCGCGGACGGCGGGGGGCAGCAATCTGCTGGCGTGCGGCGGCTCCTTAGCGGTGTCCATGCTGCTGCTGTTACAGCTGCTGCTGTAGCTGCAGCTGTAGCTGCAGCTGTTACTGTAGCTGCAGCTGTTACTGTAGCTGCTGCTGCTGTTGCTGCTGCAGCTGTTGCTGCTGCTGATGTAGCTGCAGCAGCTACATCAGCAGCTGTTACTGCTGATGCTGCTGTAGCTGCTGCTGTAGCAGCAGGCCGGCCACCCGCCGACCGCCACCGACTCTGCGTTCGCCACCCAGCGAAGGTAATGCAGGAAGTTGAATAGTAACACCACGGCGGCGTGGTGGTGGTGGGGGTGTGTGTCGTGCACCCACCCACCACCCTTCTTCTTCATCGGGCTGGAGCTGCCAGCTGCTGGACCAATGCCACGAGATGCGTGTGACAAGCCGCTTGCCTGCTTGCTTACTTGCTTACTTAGTTACTTACTTAGTTACTTACTTGCCTGCCTGCCTGCCACAAGCAATAGTGGAACTCATTCTTTGGAGAAGCCTCCTCCATCTCTCTCTTGCATCACCACCATCACCTTTCTCTCTCGTGTTTAAAGAGACGACTGCCGTTTGGTAGTGGGGGGCCTTTGTGACGTAGTCAGCCCCCCCCCCCCTCTTATGTCGTCACTGGCATCATGGCATGGAGGAGAGGGGGGAAGGTTTCTGTGTCGGGTACGGACGATGATGATGTTGGTGTTGTTGTTTCGATTTAAAGCTTTCGTGACTGCAGGGATTCATCTTCTTGGTTCTTTCCCTTCTACGTGACTTTACCGAAAGAACCAAGAAGTTGTTGTTTTATCGAACTTGAAGTCGCGTTCCGTGATGGATGTGCACAGCTGTCAGCCCACGCGCGGTCTCTGCCCCGTGTTCTTGTGCAGGGAAACTGAGCTTTGAGGTCAGACGGTTTCGATATGTGATCAACACAAATGTTGTTGTCTATTTGTTTTGCGATTCTCCCTTGTGACGGGGACTTGGTAGGGATGGTGTGCGGTGTTTTGTCTGCAATATTTTGCTATCTTTTCTTGGATTTTCTGTTTGCACTTGGTCACAGAGTCACTTTAAGATGTTTTCATGTTTTTGTTTTTTGTTTGTTGCGGTTGCACCCGATTCAAGAGCCGAATGGCTCACAGGGCTCTACCTAATACATGAACTTGAAACTTGAAGTGAACGTCGAGATGTTATAGGAGGCACGGGGTGGCCAGTTATTGGGGTCTGAATTGTTCCGTGATTATAGGGGGCAATGATAAGGGGGTTGAGCTGGGATTATGGATGTGCATTGTCGTTGTTGTTTATTGTCTCGTTGCCAAAGTCGGTCGATGAAGAGAGAAGAGACGAGAGAGAGAGAGAATTATAAAAAGTTGCGCGCGTGCGGTCTGATGCCAAATGCGTGGAGAAAAGCCGACTTCCTTTGCAAACAGTAACATCGTGCTGGTTTCAAGACTGCTATGACATAACATAGATATATTAAAACAAAATAAAACAACGACACGGGGAGCCCCTTTGGGCTGTGTAAGCGAGAGACGCCGATGAATCTCCGTGCCCACTGGGTGGTGGTGCAGTGCACAACGCCAGGGACACCCACGGTCACTTGGAGGCTGCTGAGTGTGGGGTGGTGGTCGTGGTGGTGGTGGTCGTGGTGGTGGTGGTGGTCGTGGTGGTGGTGGTCGTGGTGGTGGTGGTGGTCGTGGTGGTCGTGGTGGTGGTGGTGGTCGTGGTGGTGGTGGTCGTGGTGGTGGTCGTGGTGGTGGTGGTGGTCGTGGTGGTGGTGGTCGTGGTGGTGGTGGTCGTGGTGGTGGTGGTGGTGGTCGTGGTGGTGGTGGTGGTGGTCGTGGTGGTGGTGGTGGTCGTGGTGGTGGCCCTGCTCCTCCTCCTCCTTGTTGACGGGGATGGGTTGTGGTTCGGTGTTGCCTCCGAAACGTCGTGATTTGTTATTTTATTATTTATTATTATTTCTATTCTTTTCATTTGTATTTATTTTTATTTTTACCGACGTGACTTTACCGAAAAAACCGAAGAGTACGAATCCTTGCAGGCACGAAAGCTTCAAATCTAGAATTGTGGCTCGGTGTTTATGATATTGTTGTTGTTATTGCGTTGAGGAGGAGTAGGGGGGGGTGTTTGAACAACAACAACAACGACACCATGCGGGCACGTGTTGAGATGCCGCTCCGTCCTGTCTGCTGTGTGAGTTGAAGCCCTGGGGAGGGCTGCCCATCACCATCACCACCAGCAACATCGCTGTGGACCCCCACACGGGTTAACTCCGTATTCTCGTGCAAGGGAAATCGAGTTTGCAGGCCCATACGGCGTACAGCCGTTTCAGAACGGGCAAAACATGAAGATGTGATTGTCTTATTTGTTTGTGTTTCTCCCCCTTGTGATGGGACTTTGTCGGATGAACGTTGAGATTCATAAGGGGCACTTGGGTGATCAATAAGAGTCTGAATTGGTCTGTAATACGGTAGGCACTGATAAGGGGTTGACAGCCATGCCACAAAGACGACTGTCCCCCCCTCCCGCCCGCCCATATAGCCTCGTCAAACTGGGGCAAGTGCTGTCAGCAGCATCAGCACATGAATGCCGGCACGGCACACGGGAATCGAACTCTCGTCGCCGGGTTTGTTGCGCTAACTGCTACCCCCCACACACACACTCAACACTACAAGACAAAGATCCCCCATACAGCCTTAAGACATGTTTAGGGCAAGTGCCGTTCGTGAGCACCCATTTTTAAGGTTAGCACGCGGCACACGACGGACGGACGGTGGGGTGGGTGACCAGCCCTAAGCACCACGCTCGTCCGCCTTTGTCTCCCCCCAATGCTGATGTCTTTACACACCGCACCATGTAGACGTTAGAGGCTTAGTCGACCGAGGGAAGGCCCATGACCGATTCGAATAAATCGTCACTGGCGTTGATGACCATGAGCTTGAATCGAACTCTGGATGCCACGACACTCACAATTAATCTCTGTCGTGTAGCAGCCACGGAGACTGCTGGGACAAGTGCTGTGAGCGAGCACCAAATACAAAGAGCCCCCCTCCCTCCCCCGTGTAAACTTTAACAGAGTGCTGGGGCAAGTGCTGTCAGAAGATCTGGGCCACGTTGTGAGTTGTGCAGAGGGAGTGGTGAGATGTCAGTGGCGTGCCTTCTGGGGCAGCAAGCCTTCGGTTTCTGTAACTTGGCTTTCGTGGCCAATTTACGTAATGCGATCTTTCCTTGAACTTCTATAGTAAAAGTGAAACGGTTGATAAATAGTTCAAATTTTTTTTGGACGTTTGCACGCCTCTGTTGTTATTTTCTAATCTTTGGTTCACTTCGTCTGCTGTCTCTTATGCCAGGCCCCGTCGCCCCTATGCCTCTCCATCCTGAACAATCTTCATTTGTCCGTCTCTCTTGATCGGTATTACTTGGGATGGCTTTTCCACGGTGCTGAGTTCAGTGTGCAGAGCGCCCGTTACAACACTGCTCCACCACCGGGCCCTCCCCAGTTTGTCGCGTCTCGATATTCAAAAACGCTTTACCGCGTTTTAGAAATATTCAGCCCGGTGTCTTGTCACACCGACTGTTATTTTTGACGTTGCGTTCATGGAGAGGTTATTATATATTTTTTGCTTTGATGGTACACTTTCTTCAAGAGTTGCGGAGATGATTACACCCTCCGCCCGCCCGGTGGTTATATTGGCTCGGCCCACTTTCGTGGCTTTAGGAGGCTTTTGAGGCAAGTCAAGGCATGTTCACTGTTTGGGCTGTGTCTTGGCAGTGGGCAGTTTGGGGGGGGGGGCACCCAGAGCCATTAAGTGTTTATTTTATTGCTGGCATTTAGATTAGAGATGGTTTACTGTTCTGCCCTCTCCAGGTGAGCCGTGTTGTAGATATTATTACCCTTAAGAAAAATATACAGCTTAAAAAAAATAGATATCTTCCATTACTGGTTTCACAATGGGCAACAAAATGTTTTGATCTCGACTTAAAGCTTTCGTGACTGCAGGAATTCATATTCTTTGGGTCTTTCGGTAAAGTCACGTAGAACAAAAAAAATAACAAAAAACTACGACGTTTTGATCGCAACACGATTGCTTGTGCTGCGATCGAAACGTCGTAGTTTTTTGTAAAAAGAATTGTATACGTGACTTTACCGAAAGACCCAAAGAATATAAATGTTTTGATTGTAATAAGTGCAATATCGTCGCAGCTCGCGAATGTAAGGTCACAAGGATTCAACTCCCCATCGGGGGTCGGGGTGATAAAACAAGTACTGCTTTGTTGGAAGTTCAAGAACGCTTGTCCTGTGCGAAGACTCCCCCCCCCCTTACCATAGAAATGTGGAATTACCACCATTAGCACTGGGCAGTAAACAGACTGCACTGCTCTGTGAGAGATCCGGATGAATTCTTCATCGCGTAACGCGATACTAATGGCACAATCGGCATATAAACTGGGGGGAAAAGACATAAAAAAAACGGACAAACGTTTCTATTTAACTTAATTGAGGGAGAAACCACGATCATATTGTCTGTAAGTACAGTGCTAATGGTTTTTTCTCGTACAGAAACGTATATACAAGTCTTTTCCAAATAGAGTTTGTGTTCATTTTGTTTTTTTTTAAGCATTGTCCCTGGTGTGAGGTGTGTAGTAAATTGCTAAAAGCCCCCTTTGATTGAGCATGTGAGATTGCTGCGTGTGACATTCTTTCGAGGGCAGTTTACTTCATGGGGACGCTGCGCGGTGTAATGGCTAGCACAGTGGACATACAATCCGGAGATTACCGGTTCGATCTATCGGCGTGGCAGCTGTTAAACATTGGGCAAGTTTCTTGAATCTACTTTGCTATGTTCACCCAACAGTCTATACATGGCTACACCACAGTTAGTCGATCGAAGGTTGCATGTGCCGAGGTGAAGTGTTAGGTACGCCGAGTCTCGTAGGCCAAAAAATACACTCCAGAGTGGCTCTCTAGAGCTCCTTCTAGTGGAGGCCTTTCTGCCTGTTGGGGCATTCGCAAAAAATTTCAGGGCTGCACCTTTGCCTTTTTCTGTCTTTTTTTTCTTTAGACCGCAGTAAAGGTAAACGCTTTTTTTTAGGGAATCACGCTCAAGATGGCCCGTGGCTTGTTAAACTGGACTCAGAAAAGCTGCCAAGGAGGTACTTTCGGCAAGTCTAGAAATATTCCCGGTGATAGATTTCCAATATGTTCATGAGATATTCATAGCTCGGTCTCTCCACCTTCATTCGCTGACCTTCCCATATCCAGTATTCACCTAAATTCACGTGATGGTTTGAGGCGTTTGCCTGACAGCGAGTGGATTGCCTTGACTTTGAGCATTCTTTGATAAACGAAAATAGTCACGGGGGGTCCCTGAGGATATATATTAAAAAAGCTGGGCTGTCGCGATGTTTTGTGACGTTATGCACGCAATATTAAAAAAATGTGATTATTATCATTGTTCACGTCCTTCTGGAACCACTGAGCGATCTCGGGACTGCGAATGGCCGACACGTTCCTCGCATTTCGCACACTCGGGCACCTCGCTCTCAACGGACTCGCCGGGTGATTTGGTCTTTTGTAGGGGGGGAAACTTTAGGTGATGCGTCATCCATTTCCTCGTCCGTTTTAATCGTGGAGACTCTGATAAAAAAAAAAGTCAGCACCTTTATCGATGGCCGTTAAGTGCTGGAAATGTGCATCGATGTTTGATAGGTACAGTATGTGCACACATCCATTCACAGTGACCCCGTCGTGTCATTCAGAAAGCAGCCAGTCTATAAAGGTATCGTGCATTATTAAAGGATGATACTTAGCAGTTGCAGTGAGGTCAATAAAACTGTATATATATTTCCACATGCACTTGGTTGCATGAAGATTTTAGCGAACAAGTTTTTCATCGCTTAACCTCGGCGTGCACACCCCATGGCGTTGGCGACGCGGGCCGCATTGAGAGTCGAGAGAGTGCTGTGTGTTTTGTCAGCATCTCGGCTGCGTTCATTTTGAATATTACTGCCGTGTGATCTTGAAGATCGCCCGGGTTGTTCGATAAAAAAAACATAAGCACATGCGAAATATGTTATGAACATTTTAACTACGTAGATGAAATTGCTGTCAGATTATAATTATTTAATAATGCGTCAATTATACATTTATAGATGACCCGTATAAGCCTCTTTCTTTCGAATCAAAACAATCATCCAATGAACTGCGGCATTCAGACAGTCACAGATGTAACAATTAATTTTTATCAGGTTACAAATGCTACGAACTTGAGGAAACCTGCTTCGTGTTAAACTACCTGGATAATAAAGACACGTTATTTATTTTATTTACAGGTGTCTGGCACAAGCTGGTTGGTAATGGTGGAATTTACTAAGGAAATTAATGCAATAAAAAAGATGTTGCTCACATTAATGTTTACCGTGTGCTGTTCTCAGTCGTACAGTTATAGTGCTATATCAGAACTAGCCTTTTGCCCGTCCAAGGACGGGTGTATTGCAGTAGTAAATCTGAAACTTGCAACCGAAAAGCAGAACGCGACGTGATATTCATTGTATCAATTCGTGTGCAATTTGTAAGGCCGCGGTGACACAGACTTATTTAATTTAAAGGTTATAATCCCTTGTTCATCACGACGTTCTTTTTACTTCTACATCTCAATAGCGTTACGGAGATCGCGTGACGTGAGGGTTCTGCCTTTGCTGTGAGGGTTTGTAAGTTGACGCTGAGGAGGGAGGAAGAGGCTCCCCCATGTGGAGTGACGTCACCCGCTAATTATTATTAATGGAGGGGTGTCCATTTGGAGGACTTTACCTGCTCATGATTATTAATGAGGGGGGCTGGCCGACGTGGAGTGTCGTCACGCGTGGGACACACAGACATTCTTGGCTCATTATAGTAGTAAATGATAATTAGTAAGATCAGTTTGGGGGCTCGGGTTGTTGGTGGTAGCGGTGATGTCGAATTGTTGGCAGTGAACTGTGGAATCCTTTTGCTAGAATGCCACCTTCTGGGATGTTGACGTTGAATAACTACGCTACAACTCCCACGCCACATTTTTACGCATGATTCTGGATTTTAAGCACGTGATTTGATTTCTTATAACTCTGCCATCGATGTCCTCTCCATGCCAGAGAACACAGGAGGAGGGGGTCCTGTATTTCATGTGTTAACTGGGAGGTATGAAATTCAGACCGTTCACATTTTGATTTGTACGGTTGAGCTGGCCATGTTCCTGCCGCTGGCAGGACTGGAATATGATTTACATGTCTTTCATAGGGCACTACCAAAGGCACTAAATTTTTGAATTATATACGTGTGTGGTAAAGCTCTCATTTGTATTAGAATCAAGCAGCACACCATTGCAGGCATACATATACGTAATGCATTTGGATGCTAAACAATGGGTGAATGCACACCTACACTTCCCTGCTGCTGTGAAGTAGGGCCATTACCCAAACCGTAGCTGGATATGGAACACATTGTCTGACAAGTTAATGACAGCGGCGGTGATGTGTGTTTTTGATTCGTGCAATTACTCACGACAATTACGTACGGCACTGAAAGTTGGCGTTTCCTCGCACTCTGTTGCAATGCTTACATTCTCTACGTCTACCTGCAAAGAACACTGCTGTACCTGGCATGTTCAACCGAGGACTAAAACACATCGATGCAAGTTACGTCCATATCGTTGCTTCGAGTTGTGTGCGACTGCGGGTTTGACGTGGTGTGCGGCTGTGAACGTGGCGAAGCATTCGGACCGCTGCTGCTGTGAACCTCGCGGCGGCGGGGCCTCGCCCTCGAGCCAGCGGCTGCAGCTCGTCGAGGTCGCCCCTCGACGGAGGCGTCGATTGCAGTGTCGCCGAGTTTGTGCACGAGGTGGGGACAAGTTGAGGAAGATAGCGCAGTCCGTTTTTCCAGCCGAGCTTCCAAGAGAAGAGCAGTTTGGCTGTGCTCAGATTGCCACGGGATGTGATGCCGGATGAACTTTGCGCATTCTGACTTACTGCTCGTGCATTCTCTAGCAAACAATAATATGAATTTAAACGGTGTTTGGCCTAAAGATTTATATGGCAATAAGGTCTCAATTGTAATGTTCGGACGAGAGGTGGCCAGGTGGCTCAGAGGTCAGAGGGCTGAACTGGAAACTGCTGAGATGTTCGGTTTGAATCCAGCAGTGAGAGGGCTGAGCTGGTAACTGCTGAGATGCTATGTTTGAATCCAGGGGTCAGAGGGCTGAGCTGGTAACTGCTGAGATGCTAGGTTTGAATCCAGGGGTCAGAGGAATGAGCTGGTAACTGCTGAGATGCGAGGTTTGAATCCAGGCTGCTGCCTGGTTCCTCAAGCGTGGCGAGTTATAATGGTCTCAACCTGGTCACCGATGACTCTGCCAAGATAACATTGCATGAAATTTGGTTCTGTTACAGCTCTGAGATAAAGAATCATGCAACGAACCTCACTTGTGTATGCAGAGCCATTTGCAGAGCTCTGATATCTGCTTACATGGACCATTGTCTAACACAAAGTGTTGCGCTGCTCTGCTAGAGAATCAAAAGGATACTTCTGTCTCATGCCATGACACCGACGGATCAAATGTTATTTTGCGAGAATAGCAATTAAGAAATATATAATACTATTATAATAATATTCATCAGTCGAGACTAATATGCACTTTGCCACGAAGTTTGCCAGACCACAATATCTGCCATTCAGGATGCAGTATTCAGTAGCAAACATCATCCTTGCATTGTTTGGGCCTTGAACAGATGAGTTTTATCAATAAGAAGCGACAAGCCCTCATTTATTCTCAATTAGCCACAGTGCTGTTTGCAAACAATAGACCACAAAGTGGTGATTAGTAGTGCTGGAATGAATACAAGCCATCATACATGGTTGATGAGGGTTATTATGGAAATGTAGAGGTAGCATTCGTATCTTGCTGTGTATGGGTATATTTTTGTATTCTCTTTAAATGGGTTGGACATCTGTGAAAGCTTCGTAGCTCATCGGATTCCTCCAGTTTAAATAGATTCTGATTCTATTTCGATTTAAAGCTTTCGTGACTGCAGGGATTCATCTTCTTGGTTCTTTCTACGTGACTTTATCGAAAGAACCAAGAAGAAGATTCTGATTCTGTTGTACAATGGAGACTATCGATGGAGTTGCAGCCAAGGTGAGAGAACAGACCGCAAAGATAAAGCCATTAAATAATCTCGTACGCAGGTGCCTGTTAGATTCTTGCCTTGTAAATCAATGCGAGACGGTGATGGCTTGGGAAAGTCTTCATCCAGCAGTGTATAGACTATAGATCATGACTGAAGGTGATGATTCTGAGTAGCTTGCGTAGGTTTGACATGTCAGAGTTCACTCGCTTTTTGCACGTTCTGCATACAACGCAGACGAATGCAACGTTTCAATAGGTATCTCTGATTGCTAAATGCATCCTTTAAGGTCGATAATTATTATGATGGTCGGTAACTCCCGTTGCATGGCTATCCTCAGATTTAATAATAGTTTGCTTGGCTCTGTGTCTAACTGGACCGAGATAAGAGGCAGCCAAGGTGACCGCTACCGCCTTCTTCCTCGCGTCCTGTGCAAGCGGGCCTTCGTGGACTCGGTGAAAACTCGTTGACATTTTGATCTCCGAGAAAATACGCGGGAAATGTTTTGTGTACGAATCACACGACTGTGAATGGATAATACGAATCTTGATTCATAGAATGGTACATTGAGGTGAAGTTCGGATTCATAAAACATATGTGTATGTTAAACTTCTTTCGCACCGTACGTAGCCAGCCATGCAAATCGGAGGTGTGCGACCGCATTGCAAGTTGCTGAGTAACGAAGGGGGAGGCACGTGTACATTGTTGAGGGCTTATGAGGAGGGGATTGTGATCAGGCACAACTTTTAAAAAAATTGCTACAGTATTCTGGACTCCTGGTCTTGCAAGTATAATCTTGCACATAAGCGGCTATAAGTAAAAGTGTTTAACCTTAACGGTGCTTTTGTGTACGTGTGGTACGAGAGTGCGTGTTGCACTGCGCTACCAACGCTGCCATCTGAGTTTGATTCCTCATTACGGCTGACTTCAGTGGCGAGAGCAATATTAGAACTGGCAATCGGCCTCCTTTTGGGTTGACTTGGTAATAAATATTTCACCGTCATGGCATTGGCACCGGGGGAGACAAAGGCGGATGGCTTCCGCGCTGGCCGTACAACCACCGCCTTCAGCACCTTGCTTGCGTCCGTGTGTGCTCACGAAAAGCACGCGCCCCAAAAGTCCTTATCAATGGTTACATGGGGGGGGGGGGATCTGTCTGTGTCTTTGTGATCGCAGAAGGTGAGCGAGGCATCATGAGCGGTGTCGGGGAGGGGGCGGCCGAGCCAGGCCCTGCCGAGTCCCGCAAGCGCAAGCTCTCCGGCTCCGAGCCAATCGGGCCCAGGTATGTGCACACACAGCAGCCATTTTGTCAGTCCACTGCTGGATGAGGGCCTTCCCCATGCCGTGTGGGTCGCCCGAGTTATTTGGCCACGCTTTCGCTGATCAGCGCTGCTCGGTGAAAGTGGGGGGCGGGGGGCAGCGCTAGAGTCGGCAGCGTAGAAGTACAATACAGCAATTTGTTTTGTTGCACTCCCCTCTGCTGCGCACCAGGTAGCCTGAACACACACCGGCTTCAGATTTCCTCCCCAGATACAACAACGAATGGATCGAGTATTTGTTTGTTGTCGATTGCTCTGGGTTTTTTTTTCTCATTTGCAGCTAATCACAGGCCATTTTTGTTGTCTGCATTAGTTGGTACGGGTGGCCATTGATAAAAATGAACAAATTTGAATACATTCAAGGAATTTAGCAAAGTCATCGTCCCACACATTCTGCCGCACTGCGTTTACACGGAGCCAGCAGCGGCAGCAGCGGGTAGACATTGCGGCAACGATAACTGGAGGGTTTCTGTTTCTTATTAGAAATTAGAAGAAAAAAAACAACACGCGCGCCTGTGTTTTTTCGTGTTGTTTTTTTTCGTCGTTGAAAGGTTGCAGTTGGAAAGAAGAAAACAAATTCCTTGCAGAAGCGGCCACTTGCTAGCATTAAATTATTTCTTACTTTACTGAAACTATTTCAATTTCAGTTGTGTTTATTCCGACTGTACGGTAATTTGTATTTGTAAATGTTAATGGTCATTTAATGTAATATATATGGGAGGAGATTCTGTGTGTGTGCGCGTGCGGTTGTTCTAGCCAGCCAGTAAATGGAGCGGGTCTCGGATGCTAATACTGAAAACTATTTAGTGTTCTTTTTGTTTGGCCGATCATGTGAAAAACACATCAAAACAAAACGAGTCGAGTGTCTCCATGCACAAACAAGTATGGAGCAGTGTGCGGCCACCCTGAGCCAGTGATGGGAATTCCGCAATACGATGGTAGAATTTGCCAGTTTATCCAAAGGTCAACTGCTGGCGACTTCCAACAAAGTGGTGCATCGTGTATAGAACTAGAAGGGACAATTGGCCAGCATGTGAATTCACACATTTCTGAGTGAATTGAGCATTCTAGCTTGGCACCAGCATCCAATCAAAGGAGAATAATTAACAACGGTTTTTGTCCCATCTACAAAGGCTTCCCCCACTCAGTGTTGGTCACAGGCTCACTTTGACCATACTTCACCACACTGGCCAGCGCGGCTTGGTGAAGGGGCTTGCCTCAAACCAGCTCGGATATCCCCTGCGTGATTGGCTCCGTCAGCTAACCACCGCGTGCCACAGCTGCACCCCACCATCGAGTGTATTACTCATAAAATACAATGTCGTCCACACAGCTGTATCGAGACTCATTGTGGCGAGCTTGCGGCTCCGTACTTCAGCATCTGCATCGTGTGAGATTGCCACCGTCTTGTCGTCCTGCTTGTATTCCTCTTCCCACCCGCTCCACCGCCCCACTGGCACGTGTAAGCCGTGCCGGGACCGTGCCAAATCAGTCGGCGCGGGTCAGGATTCACAAATGAACGCATGGAGACACGTGTAGTTGACGCAGTGACGCTGTGTCCTCGGCGTACTGATCGATGTCACACGCAGTGAGCGTTTCGTTAGTCCCCATCCTTGAGCCTGTGTCCCCGAGCCAGGCTCGGATATCTTGTGAGGCCAGCGTAGCACGTTTTGGTTCTGGCACGGCATGTGGTCAACCGGAAACCACCCGTACCAGGCTCAGTGCTTGGCTGGACTCGTATGTGCCAGTAAAGAAGGGGTGTAAACGTGTGTGTGTGTATATCATCATGTTTCTCCCACTCACCCACCCCACCCTCCTTCCTCCCTCCCCCATCCCCATCCACCGCGATCTGTGCCGCCACAGTGTGAAGTGCACGCCGGAGCGGCAATGGCGCGAACAAGAGAACAAGTACATCGAGGAGCTGGCCGAGCTGATCTCGGCCAACATCAGTGACATCGACAGCCTCAACGTGAAACCCGACAAGTGCGCTGTGCTGCGCGAGACGGTCAACCAGATCCGCCAGATCAAGAGGCACGAGCAAGGTAACGCGCGCACCCGCCTCGCTCTCGGCTCGTGCCGCTCCGCTCTCGGGCAGCTGCTGCTCTGCTCCACTGTCAATTGTGTGTTTATGTTATTCCAGAGTGTTACTCCCCGCTCAAGACGGCCACGCGGCCATGCTCATCTCCGTTTACACCGAAGGGAAAGCGTCGTTTGGATTGAACCGTTTGGTTTTAGCGGCAGGAGAACGGTGCTTCGATCGATGGTCAAAGTCGTGCCGCTGTTCAAACGAGCCTACGGGCGATGCTTATCTCAGGAAATTTCACATTCTTATGGCTCGCGTCTTACAGTAACCACTGCGTCTACAACGAGACTCATCCGTGTGGCGTAAAACCGCCTCTGCGGCGCACGTTCGTCGTTTTCGGTCACCATTGCAGGCGTCCAAGGGAGAATTATTCGTTACGTTGACATTACACCGGGCAAGCGTGATCCTCGAACGGTTGTTCTACCGCAAGCCCCCGTGTCGCGTCGCTTGTAAGCCGCATGGTTAGCGCTGCAGTTGTCGTAAACAAAATGGCTAAAGAGGGACATGTCTTTCAAGCGTCAAGCTGTGATCGAATTTATAGTGAGAGACTTGTGTTCAGGCTGCGTGCTCTTGTTTGTAGGGGGTCACCTGCATATGTTAAGGCCATGTCAGACAATTGGTTCAGTGATTTGAAGACGGAGGAACATTGCGGATGAGTCTAGTAGCATTGGAGTTGGAAGAGCAGTAACTCTAACCAACGTGAACTGGCAAACTGGAGTTCTGTTGTGATGTTACAGTGCTGGAAATTGCATGGACAAGTGACGGTAAAGGTACATCCCTGCAATTGCGTGCTCACGCCACTGCTGGCGGAAGGGCTTTCACCAGAGGGCACTCTACAGAGCCTCCAAGCGGTATTTTACTTACTATTCCATGCTGGTCAGATACTTTCAAATAGGTGGGAATACGCACACGTTGCCCCAGCACGTGCGACCTACCGATCGTTGAGCTCGTGCAACTGTTTATACTGCTGGGTGGACAGAAGCAGGATGCGGTGGGGGGTGGTTGGATTTAGGAAACGTGCGCGTTGTTTCAAGTGCCACACCAAGAGATCAAACTGGCGACCACTGGATTGTGGTGTGCTAACCATAATCACAGCTGCAGCGTGTGCAAAATTCTTTGGCACGTGTTGTGACGGGGTACTGCTGCAAGATCCGACCGTGTCCGTCCAGCGCTCGCTGAGCTGCATTGGCTTCTGGTTCGCCAAACGAATACATTGATAGGTCGCGCTCGTTGCACGCAAATCGCTTGCCACAAATGAACCACAACACCTTGCTGATGTCGTCAAGGAGCATAAGCCATCACGCGAACTCGGGTCATCCTCGCGGCGGCTTTTGGCGAGCTATCGAACAATGACGGTCACTGCATCGCGCACTTTCAACTGCGCTTCTGCGGCCATCTGGAATGCTCTGCCTTTCCGGTATTGGGAAGCCACTTGAGCAGTGCACTTTTTAAATCTAAATTGAAAACGAATTTCTGAAGAACTGCTTCTTGTGTTTAGTTTGTTGTCCTTTCCCCGCACGGTTGGCTACGTACGGTGCAAAATAAGTTCTACATACATACATCCCCACGGCAGAGAAGTGGCGGCAGTAGCTTGGCCTCACGACGCTTTGTCAGCTGCATAAGTGTCCGCTGGTAAGATGTTGTGTAAGTATATTTTAATTCATGCATTCTGTGTGTGACCCTCGGACGTGAAACAGATTTGCCTTGTCAGAGAATTCTTATTGGCCCTTTTACGAAAACGTGGCACCCTTCAAGGCTTTGGTACCAGAGGCATGCAGGTAGCAAAACTGGTCTGTACTTTTTTTCTTTTCTCCAGTGTAGATGGTGCGAGTGCTTGTAATCCGGCAAATCGGAGGCGGCGGGGGGGATTTTGGCTCGCACAGAGATGAGATGCCAAACTACTGCAAGGTTGACAGTGTCCGTTAAATAGCAGTACAGCAAGTGGGTTGATGACCGGGCCGGAAGCGATGTGTGTTTCCCAGCGAGAGCCCACGGTATAGAGAACACGAGACGCCATTTACTTAAATGGAAAACTTTACCACGTTTACTGTGTTTGTTTGTATTGTCTTTATGTTAAAATTTTAACTGAAAACAGGGAACTGCATTGGTGGCGGTGTACAATGACATTAAAAACACTATCAGTGGAAAGATTCACGCCCTCCAGGAATTATGATTTTGTTGCAAATCAGCGTTGCGATTCACGAATCTTTATATATATATTTACTTGTTTTGCTCCATGGTAGCGGCTCTGCTGTCTGCAGTGGTGTGATGTAAACCCATTACATAACAAAACAAATTTACAAACACCTACTTTTATTCTATGCTATTCGACACACATCTTGCGAGCTTTAACGATCTATATGCATTGATTAATTGATGCATCGCTCAACCCCTAGGGAAAAAAAACACCTTAGCATTGTTGTCATTCCCGACTGCCTTTGTAGCAGAAAAGTTAAGTGCAGCCAACATTTGGGACAATGGCTTTTTTTCTCCTCCCTCGGCAAAGGTCATGACCCAAATTGTTCACCTATTATATTTATATATACCTATTATATTAGTTGTAATAAGGCAGTGTTACAGGGAGATATTGTGGGCTCCCATCAGACCGTGTATCAAAATCCATTGTCGCACTGTGCTTAATTGCTCCCATGTCTGTACTTGCCGCCTTCACCGATAAGCACTGACCACACATGATCTGGATGGCATGCGGAGGCCCTCATCCAGCAGTGGAATGTCCGTGTAAGCAAGGCAGCGTTTGTGAAGATATTAATGAGGTGATTTCAGTTCATATATTGGCTTAAATCTGATAGTCTTGTGTTTTAATATTGAACAAGAATGTTCAAGGAAAGGGTTTTCCAGTGGATAAGTTTTGAACAGTATCCCCGTTTACTGGAAGTGGCAAGTCCAAGCATCTCAGCCATCACAAATAACATGTGGGCCTCTAAAAAAATGCTGAACGTTCATGTGAAGTTCATCCATTTATTAAACCACTCCTGGAGGAAGACCGCCTCCCCTATGCCTTCCGGTCATGGGGTTTGCTTAATCATACTTCACCATGCCTCTTCGTTGCGCGTTGGTGACACGGGAGAGCCCAGGACCGGTGGAGATATCACTCGCTCACGGATGTTACCCATGGCTGGGAATCGAACTCGGCTAGCCAGGTTCATAGCGCGACATGCTAACCACTGCGCTAAGGTTCCTGCCCAGTACTTCCATTTCAGTTTTATACCCGTTTCAGACATATCAGTATACATTTCACTGGCAGTTATCCTCAACGGAGGACATCTTCTCAGCGGTGTATTTTCCATAATGGCTGAGATGTGTATCAATGGTCAGAGTGAATGGGCGCCACGGTGGCGCGATGTTAACTCCCTCGCCTGGTGTGCAGGAGGTCGTGGGTTTGATCCCGACCCTGATGCTTGTATATTTAGAGTTTGCGTGTTCTCCTCGTGGTTGCGTGGCTATTTCTCCGGGTCCTCCAGGTTTTCCTTCCACATTTAGAAACGTGCGTTTAGAGTATTTAGCTGCTATACATTTCCACGTGATAAGCTACTGCCGGTGTGCTGAAGAAAGAATCAACAGCATTTTTTTAATTTGAGTACGACGTTTCGCTGATAATTACAATCAGCTTCATCAGCGAAACGTCGTACTACTCAAATTTAAAAAATGCTGTTGATTCTCTCTTCAGCACACCGGTGGGCTAAAGTGAATTATTTTGTCCTTTGAAAAGCGTGACACATTTTTTACTGTTTGGCCGTGTCGGGTGGTGGAGGGTTACAACACGTTTATAAATAACGCGATCTGACCCAAAAACCTATATTATGAATAATATTGGTCGCGAAAGCCTACGTGTTATAATAAGCTACTGCGTTGAGCTATCGTTTGTGGCCAGGTCGCTAATGAAAAAAGAGCTATACAGTGCAGTGTGCTCACCTGGTAAAATAAAAACTGAGTTTTAAAAACATTGTTACAATGCCCCCCTTCCTCTCCCCATCTCTCCCCGCTCCTCTTTTTCTTATTTTAAACTGTGTTTTTCTTCCCCTATGGCCTCTCAGCTCCTACTTGAAAGGGCTTATTAACAACACTTAGCAACCATTGCTATAAACACAAATGTCCCACTTTTGTGCTTGGTGCTAATTGTGCATAGAATTTCGGTGTTTCAGTGCGAGCGCCTTGTCGTCTTAAGCTCCCGGGTCACGTGACACCCTTGTTGAAGAGTGCTTCCTGCCGTTGTTTGTGCAAACGTGTTCACGCAGTCAGGTCTGCAGCAGTACTGGGTGGGCGCACACAAAGACAAAGATCCCCCGTGTAGCCTTAACAGACTTGGTGAGTGCCGTTAGCGAGCACCTATGAGGGCCGGCACTGCACACGACGACAGGGTGGGTGGCCAACACGACGCCCGGCCGCCTTTGTTTCTTCCCCAGTGGCAATGTTTACACTTCGCACCAAGGACGTATTTTAGGTTGAGTCGACCTAGGGGACACCCAGGACCGGTTCAGATCGTTACCATGAGCAGGAATCGAACTGGGATTGCCGGGTTGGTAACGCAGCGGCGTTAACCGTTGCACTCATGCTCCCCACGCACGCGCTGCCACTGGTCATCAGTCAGCGGTCAGTTCGTGTGCCACAGTACAAAGTAAACGCTGACGTCAGTCGCGATGGTTGCTTTTGTGGAGGACGCTCGAGCGTTGGTGGAAAATCGAATGCGGTGGTGCAGGCACTGACGCATGAGGTCGTAAAATGAGGATGGCTCAGGGTTACCACCCATCCTGGTTTTCTCAGGATCGTCCCCATGTTTAGGTAGTTGACCGGTGAAATCTCTATGGCTGGCCAAATGTTTGTCAGTTGCATAATCATGATGATAATAACAATCCACCGCCCAAGACAATGCGTTTCCATGTGGTTCTAGCCCTCTTCCGGTATTGTGAGTTTTTATTTTTCACATGATGTGTCCTCGCTTCTTTGTACCTTAGAGGAAAGACTCCTCAGTAGTCATCGCTGCAGCAGAGTTGGTCTATTGGGCCTTACCGCCAGTCCTTTGACTGCTGGTGGTTAGACAGCTGATTCAAGCATGGCTGTGTGTTAAACATCACAACTTCGATTTTTGAACCGCCTAAATATAACCTTGTCTCCAAGAAGCTCCACAGTGACAACATGGGCAACATGAGAAGAGTTGATTGCAGTAATTTTTATTGTCTGTATGTGTAGTGAGTCCAACTGAGTCACAGACGCTCTCTTGGGAGCAACACTATTTATTAAGCAACTTCAACGTAACCTCACACAATCTACACTCGGGTATCGAATGCCCATCCAGCCACGCTACGGCAGAACTAGACACGGTTCGCTATCCCGGCCCGGACCACAAGCTGGGTCCCGGACCGCGTGGCTAGAGGCTTCTTCTCCCCGACATGGAGCTTCTTGACACCAGCACACAAAGAACCCCGAGCTCCTCACGGGCCTCCGTTATATCCCCCTGGGCTGGGGCTGGCTCCGCCCTTCGCCCCGCCCACCTTCCAGATCTCTCGAGCTCTTTCTCGAAAGGCTCCCAAGGGCTCTTTTAGACCACGTGACCGCCCAGCGGCCCCCGTCCACCGGTGGTCCCCCTCCAATATCACCCGGTCACGTGTCAGCAGGTTAACCGGCGTATCACGCCCCAACATAACCCTGGCTGGCTGACGCTCCCTCTCGCTCCCTCACCGGGAGCCCGCACCGCACACTGCTCGCGGTGCCTCCGCGCTGACCAGCGCTCACCCAAGCCTCGCTAGGGCTGGTACTACGCCCTGTAAGCGGGCTACACGTAATGTTAACACATCCGGCGTGGCTTCATAAGCCCGGCACCACACAGTAACAATCACAGTCACTACATATGTGTGTTGAACTTCCTTCGTGTACCGTACATAGCCAACCGTGCTAATCAGAGGTGCAGGGGAAGGACAACAAACTAAACGCAAAAGCAGCAAGAGTGACGTCATCCCTCATCATCAAAATTACATTAAGTGATGGCACTTTTTGTGGGAAAAGCCACGGATGTGATGTCACGAAAGTCACAAAACGGACAGCACTGTCGATGATGTCATATTTTCGAGTGAAATCCCAAAATGCTACATCATCCACAGTCTATTATCAAGGCTGGATCTATTTCGGCTTAATCTGAAAATTGGGAACGCATCCCTAATGTACGTGCGTAGGCGCCATCGTAAATTATCTGTGAGTGTGCAGTGGCCTAATCGCCGTCGCGTTTTTTTTTTTCTCGTTGCAATGGCTCGTCGGCCAAGCTGGTGCCTAATCGTAGGTGGATGCCTAAAATGGCTCCAGCTGGAAATGGCCCCAACCCCCCCCACACCCCCTACGATATAGAAACAGTAACTCCCCCTGGGCAGCCTTTGAGATCCCAAAGGTTCACAACGAAAGCAGGCTGGAGATTATGTATGCAAATTATGGCACGCTGCCTTTATTTGACCACCTGCTGAAGAGCTGGTCCCACTTGCGCCGGTAAGCCGCAGTGCGTGGGGAATTGCGAGCGCACACCTCTCAGCTTCCTGCCAACTAATCTTGTGGCGTGGTGTGCGAGCCCGCACGAAGGACGTTGTGCTGTGTGCGATTGTGTGGCGGGGTGGAGAGGGGGGGAGGGCCTCTGTGGTGGTAGAGCGAGTGGCCCGCAATCAGACGGTTTAGAGTTCAAATCCTGGTTAGAGGTTGACTCGGCCCATCATCTTTCCGGGGTCGGTAAAATTGGCACTGCTTTGTGGGGAAGTCTACATTGGTTGCCCTATGTTCAGACTCGCTTCTGCCATCATAAATGTACAATGTTCCCCACCGGATCAGGGCTATAAGCAGGGAGATGAGCGTTCCCTTAATGCCCATTTGAGGGAGGGAGGTGGAGAAAAGACCTGAGGTTCACACCGTTAATTAACTTAGCATGCACGATCGCGGTCATTGTGGTGATATGCATTATTACGCTACTCAGGTACCTGTCGTGGTAATCAGAGTTAGGCCGATACTGCAGCCAGCGGCTGCTCACATGGTCCCTTCCAATTTTGATGAATATCTACTCTGTTCCTCCACCTGCGTCTGTCAGTCCTGCTCAAATTAGCCCGGCCATTTGTTCTGGTCTGACCTCCTTGGCATAATACAGCGGGCACGGGGGCGACTCGGTTCGTAGTGCGGGGCCTGCCAAGTATTTATTTCAGTGTCTGCACAACGGGAGCATTAGCGCACACGCATAACGCTGCAGTGGTTTGCACACCCCCCTCCTCTGTTTCTCTTCCACAAGTTCTGTTGATTTTAAAGCCACGAGGAGACAGTGGGACAGTGGCAATGCATTTTTGGTGTTTGCTTTCTTGCTGGAAGTGCTTTTGAGCAAGTTAAAATATAACTTTTGTTCCCTGTTCATCTCTGTCTACTCAGCCCCTTTGTTTATTATCTAACCAGTCATGATGACAATTGATAGGCATACATTTTTTTAATGTGTAGTTTAACAAAAAATATATACGACAATATTACTAGCGCTGGAAATAGACAAGTACATTGTACGTGAAGGGTCGTGTTTCTAATAAGAATTGATCGCCCAAAGAGGCGTTGTTGGAGACAGTTATTGTATTTTCTTTATCAATTGCATCATTGCTACTGGAATACAAATTTTCACTTCCATTGTCTCTTTCGTGGGACAAGTGAATTAAAGTAAACAAGCCAAAAAAAACTGCTTTTGAAATCTGGACCTCTTGAAAAGCACGGGTTTTTCGTCGTTGGCGAGAATATCCTTCTGAATGTAGGTTACACGTGGGGATTGAACCGTGAGCTTATAGCAACAACCTCGTGCTGACCCCTGTCGAATTTGACCCCGTGTTACCACGTGACCCGGCGTGACCACATGGCGCACTTAGACACCGCTTAGCGCTCACGCACATCGAGATACATTAAGCAATTAACAATCCTCTTAATCTCTGTAGATTAATGGTTTAGTTCTTCAGTTGTAGGAGCAATTGGCAAAAAAGGTTTATGCAATTTAAAGGTTAATGTATATGCCATGTTCAGTATGTACAAGGCTAGGTATTTGAAGCTTTACCAGGATAACTAACACACAGTATAATTTGAGAAATATCATATCTAATAAAAACAAAGTGACGCATGGTTCATTGACGTTCAGTGTTATTAAGTTATATATCGATTTAAACATTGTTAGCTTGACACATAATTTGATTAGATGTTGCAGCACAGCACCATGGAGCAGTATGGCAGTGGCACGTTGGATATTACCTCGCCCATGTTGCCCCTACCAGTTAGCAAGAGGGGCATAGCCAATCCCTGGGCATTGTTGGGTCAAAATCAGACCACAAATAACCATTGGGATTGCATTGGGAATTTTAAAGAATCACAAGCCCCATCTACCAAAGTTGCGGAAACCAGCACACGGGTACAGTTCTAGAAAGGGGCAGCATTCCATAGCCATTGCCATCATCAGCCACTGTCGGATGATGGCCTGTCTGGCAGCATCCCTCCTCATCTTGTGGTGCAACAATCCATCTTGCACCTGCACGTGGGCTGTTTTCACCACTCCATTAGCAATGGTAGGCATCGTCTCAGGCGTGTTCTCTCCTTTGGCATTTGCTGTCACTTGTCTTTCCATCACCGGCCATCATCCCATCCTAGCGACCTACCCTTCCCCCCATCCCACTTGCTTCCTGAACAGTTAATGCAACGTGTCATTGATTGGTATCTCTAACTTTTGCATGTGTTCTCTCGTCCACATGGTCCACATGTACCTTTCCCAGTCTGTCAGTGTAATGCTTCTTTGTGCATTTTGCTGCTGCTTCTTGTTCTGTCATTGTCAGTGTTGCCAATGACGGGGCAGAGGGGGGGGGGAACCAAATAGAAACAAAACACCGAACTGGTCAAGTGTATCTCGTCCACTTAACACCTGACTACAACGATGAGGCCTGGTTCACAGATGCAAGGTTGCGGTGTTGAGCGGAGACATATGGCAACGCAAGGCGCTGCTAACGCAGAGGGGGTCTTTTGTTATGGCGTTGGTGGCAAAATTCTGTGCTGGCATTGCAGGTTTCGGCTTTGCAGTACTACGCATCACAGTGTAATTTCTCTATTTCAACCAGCCACTTCGATATTTGCACAGGTACCAAAACTTTTGAGATTCTTAATTCCCTCCAAACTCTTATCCGCCCCAACGGGAAGTGGGTACGTCGCAGTTGGTCAATCAGCAGTGGTTCTTGTGTGTTAGAGCAAAGTGTGGGCAACTCCCACCTCTTACAAGACGTCTGGCAAGCTTGGATGAGAGGCCAAAAAACTCTTCGAGAGCTTCCTCTCTCATTGAGGCCCTTCCACCAGCAGCGGCATGAGCAAGCAATTGCAGGGCTGCACCTTTTTTATAATCTAAAAACAAAACTTAACAGTACACTAAAGTACGTATCATACCTCTGCAATTGTAATTGTATGGTATTATGGTAAACGGTTTACTAAATGGAGATGGGCGTGGAATACCGCCAGCAGCTTTCTGTATTAAACTCAAATCCACACGGCGGAACTTGTCAAACCTGCTGGCTAAAAAATTCATACGCGGCAGAGAGTGTTGCATGCACACGCTGCTGCTATTTAAGGATCTCTTTCATTACTGTGCAGGCACAGCTGGGGGGTTCTGTACATTGTCCCTCAAGGCCCAATTTTTCCTTATATCAACAAACCACCATGGACAACAAATGGTAATTTGTCAACGAATACAACACAAATATAGTAATATGGAATAAACAGGTTTATTGCTTTTTCAAGTATCTTGGTCGTGTCTTATGATTAAGCCAGTGTAATATGCGTGCAATTTGCATCTAACTCTGGTCCTTGTGTGTTGGTAATTCTGTCGGCAGAGTATTTGACTGACAAGTGAAAGCGCACGAGTTCAAATCCTAGTCAGGGGTCAACTCGAACTCTCGTCCCTCCGTGGTCAACGAAGTAGCACCCCAATTGAAAGTCAATGGTGGTTATTCGACAGAAGGTTGACCCATTCTATGGGAATGTGGAATTTCTACGGCCTACTTGGAGCATCAAAGTGGAGATAATAGTCACCTCAGTGCAGTGGCCCAGCCTGGTTGGCATGGGCCCTGGAGCCAGCAATTAAGTGAGACAACTTTGGCGACCCCTCCCTCCCTTCCCTTCCCATCCCTTTCCCCTCCACCAACCCTCTTCACAGCCCTGCCTGTTGCCCCCCGTATAGCCCGCGTGGGCCTTGGTACAGTTACACCGCCTGCACGCTTGACAGCTACACCACTGCTGCCTCAATACTTATTTGGATATGGTGGCGGGGGAGGGGGAGGGGGCACTGACTCATTATGTGTATATATATTCTTTTAAGTGGAAACATGCAACCAAAGGGGAACAAAATTATAATCGGTTTTGCCCGAAGACACAGTAGCATGTGTGGAACCAGCAACGCACCCTGGGAGGAGAAGGCTGGGAGCGACAGCCAGGCTGCGGAGCTGCCCGTGGTAGGAGTGCATGCGCTGCCAAGAGGGGGGCCCGGTGGCAGATGGGCATGGAGCTGCGGCTCCCGTTGGCGTTACATCTGTTCCGTCTGTCCCTGCGCGTTTTGGGTTCATGAGAAGCGATGCGTGCCGTCTGATGAAGCTTGCACTTTTTTCAGCGTGGGCGTTTGAGTCGACCCCCCCCCTCCCCAAGTGATGAGGTTGGAAGGTAATAATATTGTGGTAATTCGTTGCCAAAAAAACAACAAACCTCTCTTGGCTGAAATTGTTCAGTTTTAACGGGAGGGGAAGGGATGTTTAAATGACGGCAGTTGTCATCTCTGTTGATGGGCCTGAGCCAGTGCTGGATAATCCACGTTACTGTGATTGGATCAGGGTATCCATCGGACCACCAATCCTTGACTTTCTACAGAGTAGAACGCATTTCTTTTGACCTCGGTGAGATGACGGGCTCAGTCAACGCTAGTCTAGAATTATGATAAGTAAATTAGGAAACACTATTAAGTGAAGTTCTTTTGTCGCATGGTTTTACTCGCCTGCACATAGACTCTTTCACGAAGTATTGAAATCCACTGCTGGATGAAAGGGCTCCCCTTCATGTCGAAGATGCATCGGATCTCTCTACAGCACAGCCACGTAAACCAACGCCATAATATATTAGTAATTGCCTAAATGTCCGAGCGGCATATACAGTACCATTGTTTCGTGTTGTGCCCGCTTGCTCGCACGCACGCACGCAAACGGAAATGACTGTGGAGAAATCTCCCACCTGCACAGGCCTGAAGATCAAGATTATTTTATTTAGCCAGGTGAGAGCTCAAGAGACTGGGATAACTTCATTTGTAAGAGTGGTCTGGGCCGCCAAAATGACGAAAGCATTAAGTGCAACAACCAAGCAGATATCAAAAGCAACAATCAAATATGAGTCAGAACAAAAAAAATACATTACAGAAGAAAATATAAAATACTGTTCAACATGAATGGATGTTACATTTCCTTGTACGAAAGTTGGCTCCGACAAATAACTTTGAAAAATGTCCGGAGTCAAATAAAATTACATTTGGGCGGCAGACGGCTCAGTGGTAACACTCAAGCCTCAGAGTAATTACTAGGCCCTGGGTTCAGCTCCCTACTCAGGGCACCTTTTCTGTGCGGCGTTTGTACGTTCTCCCCATGTTTTGCCTGGGTTTCCTCCGGGTTTGCCACTGGTTTCCTCCCATAGCTTAAAAAAATGCGCACAATGTAATCGGCATTAGCCAAACATCCCAATACTGAAATATCACCTGACTGAAAATTACTCTTTTGGGATTACACTGAGCAAAATTGCCTCCCACTGCAAGAAAATGTGGCTGAACCCCTCCCGTAAAAGAATATTTGGACTCGGTGAGGCTTTCCTTTGTAAACAAGTGGAATAATAATAAAGTTACGAAAATGCCAAGAGAGGAAACTCGCTGATGTTGAAGCTACACTAGCAGTGATTGAGCCATTGATTGGTTTATCGTGAAAAATGGGTTAACAAATGAGTGAACTGGGAAATGCCCAGATTTCTATAATAATACCATGCAATATTTTTTTTTTACGTTACGTAAATTAGAACGGCGCAAGAGCAGTGGTTAGATTTCTGGGCTGTGGACCTGGAAACCTGAATTCATTTCCTGGTGACGGCGAATGTCAGTGGAAAATGATAACATCAGTGGTGAGGGATATCTAGACCGGTCCCTGGGCTTGTCCCTTTTCTCACCAACCCACACTGACCAGCGTGATGACCAAACAATCGCCACGATCGACATGGTGTGGGGAACCCTTCATGCAGCAGTGAATTTACACGGCTTTTAATTACTCTTCTAAGTTGTTTAACATGTAACTTATGTGATGGCTCATTAAGCACTTATGTGCATGTAACAAATGAGATGCACTGACATTCGATTTGGTTCATGATTATTATGATTTCTCATTTATTGTATTAAAATAAATGCAAACCATTACCATATTTTTTATCACTCCATAAAAGAAGTGCATCTTAACGTAGAAGTGAATTTTAAATAAGTGTCATGTTTTTTAAAACATTTTATTTGCATGTTTGTATATTTGATCTCCCCTTCCCCCCCCCCCCAGCAAATGTTAGCCGATTCTCAAATCGTCCGAAAGCTTGCTGACTTCGTCAGTCTTAGAACCGAACATTTGAGCCTGCGTAGTGCTTGGATGGGTGACCCCACCATGCCTGCCAGGTTGTCAAACACAGCCCTGGGGCTGTTGTTGTTGTGGCAGTCGGCCACCAACCGGAGGGGCCGTGCAATAAAATAAATTTTTTGAAACGGCACCTCTCCGCTGGCATGTCTGTGGCTCCCCACTTTCCACCATACTTCCACTGATCTGCTGCCTAGTGAAGTTTTGTCAAATAACCCCCCCCCCCTCTGATTTCGATCCCCTTTGGTGTGAAGGGGCCCCCTCACCCGGCACGAGAGGCCCGTGTATTTGCATGTCCCCAGCCTGAAACCAACCTGTTGTTTCCTGTTTGTTTATACTGGAAAGTCGTCTCACACTGAATGGTCCGTTGACGTATTAACTTTGTTATTCCAGATGTTTTTATCGCTCCACCAGCAGTAACTGTTTACGGCTTAACATATTTAGTCGCTGTTGATTCTGTCTCTTGACAGGTTTGATTTCTTCCTTTCTAAAGACACCCGGTTGCCAGTATGGAACAAAAGAGGCCTTTTGTGTCTTCCACTGGTCCCATAATCTCAGGCTGCTTCATTGTAGAAAGTATAAACACCTATCAGATGCTGAGCCACAACAAAGGCCACGGCAGATGCCAGCTACTGTGCGATATATTTTTTTGTGGTGGTCACGGTTGAAGATTCTCCGCAAGGTGGACCTTTAAGGTCATTTTAATTGGCCAAGCTGGCGACAAAGAAACCGGTTAAACAGGGCAGACAGTGGCGGAGATGGGGGATTTGTGCAATGGTGTCTCTAAAGACTTTTGTTATCTCGGTGACCTTTGAACACTGTATTTTAAATGTATCGTTAGCCGCTGTCGGCCTAATGTTGCCCATCGGTTTGCGAAGACGACCCATCCGCAGCTGGCTTTCGTGGTCGCGTTGTTCAGGTGTCTTTGGCGACGGATATTTAGAAAATTGGACACCGCTGCCTCTTGCTGAACGAGTCCAAAATCTGGATTTTTCATGATCACGTTTAAGTGTTGGATTTCAGCGCTCTTGCGCCCAAGTGTGTACGAATACCTGCCACACGTTGGCCACAAGCGTATCCCTGGATCTCTTCTCTGACGGGGATGACTCTCCTTTCTCTCTAAAGATACCGGTGGAATTCCCATCGCAAGTTCTGCAAATCCACTTGGGCATTTCATGTCGAGGTTAAGCTGACTCCATATTCAATGTTGCTTCAGCGGCTAGATTCCATGTGTCTGAACGTTTAGCTTAAGCGTCGTGTAACTCGTTGTTTTGTTGCCCCACTGCTGTGGTAAGAATGGTTGCGTTTCTAAATGCTCCATACTGTACTTGCTTGCAAGTGCGTGTGTGCGCATTTCATACACACGTTGTCATGTAATGCATTTATGTGAAAACACTGACTGTTTTATTTTCTTATGTGGCAATTGTGAGAAGGGTGTTGGGGAAATTCCTGCATTGTAAATAGAGGAAAACAATGGCAGGACAAGTTCGGCATTGGGTAATCACAGTCCATTGACCAAATGTAAAACAATTCCCACAGTTTAATTCGGAACAATGCATACTCGTGTTTCCAGATTAGTCTTCCAGGCCATTCATTTCTGACCCGCCCCCAACTGGACGTCTGTGAGAAAGAGCTTCATAGCTCATCGTATTCCTCCACTCTAAATAAAGATTATGATTCTGCACAGAGACATCATTACATGTTGTAATAAAGGGCTCTCAACTGATTCACAATGATGGAAATGTATTTCTTATCCTGGGTGTCCTTTTTAACCTCTCATTGTACGTAATTTAAGCTCATCCTAAAAAAGATAGAATTTTGTGTCGTATCGTTTGCTCATTTTTCCCCGAGAACTAATCGACTAGTCAGCCATATTGCAATTTTTTAAAAATGTTTTTGTTATGACAACATGCCAGCCGGGCATACGATAACGAAAAATTTCAACAACAGGGTACAGAAAGAATCCACGGAGATCTATTGCAGCATGGCGAAACCACTTCAAAGGAGAAAATCCATATAGCTAAATAATATAATCAGCCACTTGGCCAACCAACCCAGTCAACCAGTAACTAAAACTCTTCTCGCAAGACCAATTAGTAAGTGTATTTGTGTTGTTGTTATTGTTTAAATCCAGTGTTGTCCAGTCATTTTGTCTGGCAGTTGCAAATCTGCACCGCCTGTTTGGCACGATGGGATGGGGGTGTAGAGGAGGGTCCGTTGCCCTGTGAGTGCTTCGGCTAAGCCGAGAACGTTCGCACGGACGAGCCGCGCGCCCGTCCAGCTTCCCAAGTGGGCGAGTGCTCGAGGCTTCAGCCCCAGCGATCCCAGCGGCCCCAGCGGGGGGGGGGGGGGCCCTCTTTTGCGGCACGGAACGCGTCCATGCACCCTGCTGCTCGCCGCTGTTCGACAGCTGACGTTGAGTGGCGCTCCCCTCCAGGGAGGCTCGGGGAGATAATGCGACCGTGTCTGGGCGCTCCGGCCGGCACCGCCGATGCCTCCGCTTCGCGTTCGCGTTTCGGCCGCCCCTGATTAAACCCAGGGCTCTCGGCGGTAGCGAAGTTGACGGTCTGAGCTCGGTCGCCAACGACTGCATTAAAAATATGCGGCATTAAAAGTGTGTTTTTTCACCGAATATGGAATATTACGCGGGCTGAATGTTTTCGCTTCGCGTGTGACTCTCTCTCCCCACGGGGCACGTGAGTGCGTTGCCCGTTGGGAAACAAGAGGCCCAGTTAAGCGACATTCGCACGCAGTTGTGCGATGCCTTTTTCTGTAGAAACTGTTCTCTGGTACGAGGTGGTGCGCTGCTCGCTGTGAGAGTTGGAGGTAAAAACTTTCTGTGCCTCATTCATTCCGGGAGAAAAATATAAATTTAAGAAATGAAATGAAAAAAATATTAAATGACTTCCAAGAGGTGAGAAACTGGCAATTTAAAAAACTTTAGTCAGGCAGTTGTTAGCTGTGGCTTGCATCTGTCTGCTTTGGTTTACACTCACAAAGCTGTAGCGTGTAGTTTATATTTACTGAAACAGTTAATTAGCAAGTTTGTGTGCAAACAGCTGCTGCAGTTAGCGTGCATTTGGGGGGGGGGGGACGGGGGGGTTCTTGTGTGGTTTTATTTTTGCAGTTAAAAGTGAGCCGGGTGATATTATTTTTTACAATAAGTTCCTGATTTGTTATTTGCCCCCCCCCCCCCCCCGAAAACCTCTTCAGTAACGACGCTGGAATGTTGAATGCGCCCCATGGACACACGTCCCGTCCGTGCTCTCCGGAGTTTTGAGGGCTGTTCCTTTGTAGCGCGTACCAGAAAGAAGTATTGTCATTGTACATCGAGGTTTCCCTTCCATGGTGAAACTGAGACTTTAAAAAAAATGTCACGTTACTTCATCCACTGAATGAATGAAAACAAAAATTATGCCTACGTCGGGTTGTTTGTGCAATGTGCATATGCGATATTTTGTCAATCCACTGCTAGATTAAAGCCTCTCCCAACAACACTTGGTCGTGGGAGTTGACTCTCAAAATATATTTATTTGTGTTACTCTATTGAATGAATTATTGCGATGCAGGATCACGATTTTTTTCAAGATTCAATTTTTTTTTTACACATTGTGATGAATGCAAGTGGCCTCTTGTGGTTGGAGGGGTCACGTGAGCTCATTACACACAACATGAACGAAGTCAAATGCATTGACTCTTTTTCACACAAGGATTGCAAATGCATTGTGTGTATTATTTCCAGCTTAAGAATTGATTTGAATCAATGTATCATTACTTGGGTGAAAGAGGGCAAGAAATCGCAACGCTCGATTGAACGTTGGCCGATTCTGACCTCTTATACGGTGTCCTGCGAGATGAATGGAAAATTCCATGTTCTTATGGCAGGAACAAGTTATGCGCACGATAACCGCTGTTGACTTCTGGCCTGGAAAGCCTCATTCATCGATCCTCAAGGGAGAAAGGGCTGAGTCAACCCCCGAGAGAGTCAATAAAAAAAAACATTCGTATTTATTGCTACGTATTTATTATGTTGATTAAAACATTTACTTATGGCAAACGCATTTAACGCCGATGAATAATGACGCACGATGCACTCGGTGGCACTTCTTGTAGCCCGTTATCCGTGGTCACATTGGAGGTTCAACATTGCAAACATGCATTGGTTAAAACCGTGGGCCGTCTTGACCTACATTGTGTTCTTTGCGGAGATGAAATTAAGAAATTAGCTCGTGTGCGGGAGCCAGATGGATCATTACATCACGGGAACGTGAGAGATGGCGACGCCTTGGCGGGGCCTTCATCCAGCAGTGATTGATGATGGGTGATGTGTCTGTGAATTATCGTATGTGGTTAATGAATAAAAGTTGAGGTGCATGTTATAATCCCGTAGATATAGACGTGTGACCGGATTTGTATCGCTTCATTGACACTAGACACCATCTTGAGGATGCGTCTTACTTTTCGGAGCCTCTTATAATCTGGAGAATTCGGTAAATGCACGTAACATAACCTCTCTGGACCCATGAATTTGGATCCCACTTACACATGATGCACTTGTGCTTGTTCATACCTGCAACATTTTACATATGCACAAGCACGCAAATGCATTTATGATTTGCAATTATGAGTCCAGCACATTCTAATGCGCATGTACGGTTTGTATCCATAGCCTGTACGCAGTGTGCCTAATGTACACGTGTGGTGGTGATATATTCTCCCGTGATGATGCAATAGCCGTTAGGCTTTCAGGTTAGAGCACTTGGTCGAACAAGTTCCTTTGCAGCGCCACCACCACCGCAGCGCAAAACCTACCGCCGTGTTACAAAATAGGACATCCATCATTTGTACTGTGGCGTGCATTTATTTACGTCTCGGCTCGTGCAAACTTGACCGACCCGTTCCTACCGAGGTCCTTTTTCACACACAGCATGAACTTAAAGCGAAGCCCCTCCCCAAGTCACGGCCTCTTCGAAATCACCACTGGGCACGGCCCGTAGAATGCCTGTTTATTAATTTGGTTAACTGTTCACACTATTTAGCATGTACTTTATGTTTGCTTTTACTTGTCATTTCGATGACCCGGGTCGCTCGTGCAAACGAGACAATATACCTTTGTCTGTTGAGTTCTCAGCTGGTTCAACGGAATAAGCTTGAAACTTGATTTGAGCTCAAGATTTTTCTTTCCCCGAATCTGTGTAAATTCTCTTCACCTCTCTCGTCTGTGTGCTGCCAATACGCACTGCGGCGTAGAGTTAGCAGGGTCAGGGAGGAACAGATGTTGATCTGATATCCTAATACTTGAATAACGTGCGTTGGACCCAAGTGCTTTCATGGGAATGTATATCATATAATTTGAGTTTAAATATCGTCTATACGTGTCAATGTTTTGTACAGACACAGTGGGCATGTTTAATTTGTCGAGAGATGTTCAGCCAGTCATAGGCAGAGCAAAAAAGCAAGGGGCGTGTGGGGCTGGCCTTAAGCCGGGACAGGGAGTCGACAGCACACACACATGGCTGTGGGAAAGGAGTTCCAGACTATGGGGTTAGCAGTGGAGGCTGAACGACACCGTACTGAGCGAAGATTAACTTGACTGGACACTTCCAATAGGAGAAGCCATGGTTGCTGGTACAGAGAGTGTACCAAATGGAGTGAAGTGAGATTAGGGGAGAAGTAGTACGAGTCACATCGAGAGGAGTATATTGAGTAGAGAATGGAGAGCTGTGAGTATAGGGGAGTAGTGAGAGGGAAGTTAGGGAGGGGTGTAGAGAGAGGGGGGAGGAATTTGACATGAAGTGGGACTGTCCAGTGTAGGATGTTGATTGCTGAGTGGGCGTGCCACTGGCTTAGAGGAGGAAGGCATGAGCAGGCAGGTCCCATGGGGTTCTGTGGCTGCAGAATACAGCATGTGGCAGCACTCACATACACAGACGTGGCCTGATGGCCAACATTTAACACTGACTTCCTTGAAAGTGGAACTTTTTTTTAATTGGTGAAGGTATTTCATTTCACCCCAAGCGTCGTGCACGCTTAAACAGGGACCCTTGTTTGCGAGAGATTTTAGTTTGTAGGAAAACGGCTAAGGGCTTCATGCCCTTAGAAACACAAGTCGGGTGATTGTAGTTTTGTTTTTTATACTGTACGCATTGTGTTATGTCTCCACACGTTATTTGGTTGTTATTGTGTTACAATGGCACCTTTCGCCTGTTATATTTCACATCTGCCTACGTGGCGTGGCGGGCCACATACCTGTGACCAGCGTGGGGAAATAGCCGCGAATACTGCGATGGTCCTTTCTGATTCCAGAAGCAGCCATTGCCAGTGTATGTAGTAAATGTCTCAACACGTAGCCACAAACAGCAGCAAGACAGTACAGCGAAATTCCAGAAATCCACGGTGATATGGGGGATTGGTTTTTTTACGGATCTTATAATGCACGACACAGCGCGAATTATATTTTTAAAATCCACACTGAAAACTTGTGGATTCTGCTGACTTAAAAAACTTCTAGCCCCAAGACTGCAACGATGTGCACATTGTAGGAGTCTGCACCATGCATGACTAAATATTCCCAAGAATTTGCAAAACATTTGGTGATGGTTACATCAAAAAATATTTTCTGTAGCAGGTAAGTTCACGCCGCTCACTTCAAAGCACACTCCCTTATGTCTCGTTGCATCGCCGTTTGCCTCTGAAACTCCACGTGTTTCTATGCTTCTCTGTGCATTAACAAAAAAATATCTCAGTTGCGGTGTGCTGTGAATTTTAGCAGGAATTAGTCACAACTCCAAAAATCGGCAAAAAATGTGCAGAGGTCGCAACTGCCTCCAAAAACTCAGAAATGTACGAAAGCTTGCGGATTGCTGAATTTCCCACGAACTGCAGGGGCGCCGCGAATTTGCGAATAGTTGGGAGTTTCACTCCTGTTTTATTACGTAAATGCAGAATCCCAATACAAGCCTGGGAGCGGATTCTTTTCCATTCTTCTTCGCATTTAAGACTGATGTTGAGAAGGCAAATTCTACTGTATTTCAGCAAAGTTATTTGTAAAGCTGGATTTATTTATGTTTAAAGTTTGTCCTGGAAATAGAATAATCTGTTATTGTAACCTAGTAATGGAAGGGCACTCTGCATCTGGACAGGCATATTTGATGTACTCATTTACTATCCCCAATTGATGGCTCTAAAAACCAGCAAAAAGAAATGATGAAATGTAACGCATGCTCAGGAAGTTCACTGGGGGGTAGTGGGGGCGGGGAAATTTTTGCACTCTACACCCTCGGCACTGCCAACATTTTAACAACGCTAGATTTTTTTCGTTTGCGTTGCACAGCAGAGTACATTCAGCCACATTGCGCAATCGCACCCCGATGCTACATGGCACTGGTCAGGCTTTGGCGGTGGGGTACAGTTGATCATAGCCATCGATTAACCAACACACTACTACGACCATTTCTTTTCCAGGTAAGGCCCACTGAACTATTGAGCTCTTTGTCAAGCGACCTGGCCACAAATGATAGGTTAACGAAGTGGCTTATCACGTGGAAATTTATAGCCGCCAAATACTCAACGCATGTTGATTCTAAATGTGGTTGGAAACACTGGAAGGACCCGGAGAAAAATCCACGCGACCACGGGGAGAGAGACATACAAACGCCAAATACACAGCAGGTGTCAGGGTCGGGATGAAACCCATGACCTCCTGTATACCAGGTGAGGGAGTTAACATCTTGGCAAGTGAAAGGCATCACTCGCTATGTAGGACACTGCAAGAAGATTAGCGGCTCGAATGCTCTCACCGAATGGGTTGCAAGCTCGACTGTGCGCACAAGCATCTGTCCAGTCATCGGCATCATCCCTCATTATTTTGGGTTTGGGAGGGTTCTTTAAAACGAGGAGAGTACCACTTTGTTGCGAAGCAACGGCCGTCTTGCACCGTGGATATGAAAGTTTTGATCTACATTGCACCTGAATGCAACCGCATCCTAGGACAATGCACAGAAACAGCGGGCATATATATTATTTTATGGAGAGAAGTTTGCAGTCGGTCATCGGCAGAGGGAAAATACGAAGGTCTTGACCCTGCACTTGGACAGGGGGTGGACCGCGTCACCGCCCCATGTGTTTTTTGAGCATCAAGACACACACTTACTTCTCACTGACCTTGGATGAACAAACAAGTACCCAAGATGTACGACCCATACAAAGGCCGATCCTTTTCAATTGAAACCTTTACGAAGAGGCCGAACGTAATTGAACGTTGGCCGCAGTTGGCGGGCGGAGGGCGGCACTTGCTTGGCCACACCGGCTTTGACTATCGCAGATATGGAACAGGTCCACATGCCAGGGGTTCGGTGGGAGCAGGTCCAACGCCACTGTTTGCGATGCCCCGTAGTGTTTGTGCATAAACAGAGCACGCGACCCCCCACCCCACCCCTACTATTGACCCCTGGGGGGGGACCCAAGAGCTACACATTACTACGGCGGCGGTGGCAGTCGAGCCCCACAGCGTTACGCCCACCCGCATGCTCCACATTCGTTAATTAAGGATATTTGTGCGTGGAGGGCGGGGGGGGTATACGCGACAGAATTGTTGATTGGGTTATAAAGAAGGGTTCTGTGCAGCAATGCAGCTGCTCATTTGCTGCACGGCAGTGTTGTGAGTTGAGATCTCTTAACAGTGAACAGTTTAAACTCTTGAATTTACATCGAACACGAGCGGAACACGAGCGGCGGCGGCGGCACCAGTATTTGCGGCTTGCCGTGTCGCAGCGTTTGGGATGCGCGTCGAGGCTCTAGAATCTTCACGCCGTCCGTAACGGTGAAGAAGGGATTTATTCTTTTCGTGTGGTGGAAGTTGGGCGGTGGTGAGCGTGGGGGGAGGCTAGAGTGGTCGGGCAGGCGCGGGAGGGGGCGATCCAATTTGTAATTTGGACTCGCGCACGTTCCGTCAGCATATGTCACACGTGAGGAGCAAAGCATGCGCAGTCAACTTTGTGTAAAATGGAGTCGCGGGCTAAGAGAGCCAGCTGCCGGGACATATGGGCGCAGCGGAGTGGTTGAGCTCCGGCTGGGGATGGCTCGTCCGCGTGGGTGGTTTGTGTCCCAGCAGCAGCGGTTCATGTTTTGCACGTGTGTGCGTTACAACTCGTACGAGTTAATTTATTTACAGCAGCTGACAACGTGGTGTTTATTTGGATGCTGCTGTGAGTCTTAATGGGAAGTTGAAACAACGGTGCAAGTTTCTAAAATCCACCGGCCCCTACACCCTCCCTGTGTCAGCCCAGAAATATATTCCTGATTGTATTTTTGTGTTGTTTGATCGGGCCTATTAAACTCTTCCATCAATATGTCATGGATCAGGCGTGTACACATGCATTCATAGATGTGTAATAGTTTTGCTCCGTGACTGAACACTACAGTACTCAGGGGTGCAGCAAGTGGCACAGTGGTTAGCGTAATGCGTTCTGAACTCGGTGAGCCGAGTTCGATTCACTCCCATGCTTAACATCAACGGCAACGGATATCCGAACCAGTCCTTTTTACCAGGTCGCAGTGACCAGCATGGTGAAGTATGTTCAAACAACCCCTGTAGTGGACAAGAAGTGTGGAGGTCTTGGTCCTTCAGTGGATTGACAAAGCGATGTAAATTTTTCATGCAACGTAATCATCGGTGCGTGGTGACATTATGTAGTGCCTATACAGGGCGCTTCAATTTTTTTAAACACTTTTTATGGGACTATCGTAACGTAACAAACAACACTTGTTCGCCATCATTGTCAACACATGCCTGGAATTTTCTCCGGGTTGTCTCCAGAGCCCAGAGGAACATTTCTTATTGTTGCAAATTCTCAAAAGTGTTACCATTTTTTTTAAGCACCCTGTATAAACATCCAAAGGTTTTTACCACTTTCTTTGTTCGAGGAAAGTCTTCCAGCTTTCTGAGCTTAACCTGTGCTTGGGTCCTAATCATTTACAAATATTCCCAGAGCTATGCCCACTATGTCTGAGCCAAGCGCCAAGTTCTCATCTTCATGGTATTGTCTCCCATTGTTCCCGAATACCACCGGTCACTTTGACTGCATTCGGAGCTCATAATCTTGCCCGTGCGCATCTGTGTGCACACATGCTAACATGATTGTATATGTGTGTGCGTTTGCGCCTGTGCTGTTTGCGTGTGTGTGTGTCGCGTGTTTGCGTCTGCGTATGCCTGTGTGTCTGTGTGTGTATATCTCCTGCGTGTGTCTCGTGTCGCATGCATTGTGTGCGTTCGTGCGTTCCGCTATCTTCGCGCTCGTTGCTGGAGCAGAGAAGGCGACGGCTCGCACCCCTGAGATCCAGCAGTCGGACGTTTCGTCCAGCAGGCAGACCCTCATCGACAAGGACTCCCTGGGCCCGCTGCTGCTCGAGGTACCTGACCCCTCATAGCTCTTGAGCTAGTTTCATGTCGGTGATGTCTCGTCGACGATGCGTTTCGATGAAAGAACGTGGCAGCTAAGAGTTGTGTGTGTGTGTAGTGCGGCGGTTAGCGCACTGCGCTACGAACCCAGCGTACCGAGTTGGATTCCCACTCACGGCCAGCATCAGTCGTGAATATTTTAACTGGTTCAAGGCCTCCCCTAGGCCCGACTCGGTCTCAATCGAGTACCCAGTGCGATATGTAAACATCGCCACTCGGGAGACAGAGGCAGCCGGTTGTGGTTCCTGGCCACCCCATCCCCTCATGTGACCTGCCGGCCTTCATAGGTGATGCTACTCGCTGACAGCACTTGTCCCCAAAAGTCTGTCATGGCTACAAGGGGGGATCTTTGTACTTCTCTCTGTGAATGACCGCACCTGGCGTGCATTTGTGTGCAGGCGCTGGACGGCTTCTTCTTCGTTGTAAACCGCGAGGGCAACATCGTGTTCGTGTCCGAGAACGTGAAGAACTACCTGAAGTACAACCAGGATGAGCTGATGAACAAGAGCGTCTACAACATCCTGCACGTAGGCGACCACGCCAACTTCATTCGCAACCTCCTGCCCAAGTCGCTCGGTGAGATGTGCGATGAGACGGTTGAGCGTGAGAGTGCACCCCCCCCCCCTCTCTTTTTAGGGTTATGGTTGTGTCTTTCATGTCGGCATTTCCAATCCTTCGTCATTTGCGGCTGTCAAATGTCAGCGTTTGAGTACTCGCGCGCTTCACTCTGCATACGATTCGGGTCGGGCGGTGCTGCAGCACATCGCCCATTGACTTGCCGTCAGAACGTGCTATGTTCAAATTCCCGATAAGTTCAAATCCCGACAAGGGATCGCCTCGGACATCACCCCTCCAGGGTTGATAAAATGAATACTGTTTCATGGAAAGTCAAAACTGTGTCTTGACATCGGGTAAAAGTTGGACCCTGCCACATCATCAGCAGTCATTATCTTTCCGCTGCCAGATTTAGACATGTCCTCTTCTTCCTTCACATTCTTGCGATGTCGAAATCCAAACTCCTATAGTCCCAACGGATATAGGAATGTGTAATTTCCACCACTCCGACGCTCATTTGAGCATGGAAACACTTTGCTTTTTGGCTTTCTGAAACATATTCACAGCACTGGCTGGCATACCGCATGTGAAGGCCTCCAAAGTTGCTTCGCTTTTAGGCACCTTTACTCCAATGGCTCAGGAGATGCAAACCCTCATACTTGTCACGTGCCACTGTTTCTCGCTCTTTGCGCGAGGGTGGCGTTGCCTTCCGCTGTTTACACACCCCAGGAGCGCCGTGTCTGCCGCACGGCACTCCTGGCCAGGGTTCAACTTGGGCAGTGCGGCGTCTCTTGCACGCAACCGCTCCCGCTCAGGGTCCCTGCCCCCACAGGCATCCCAATGTGATGTTTTTTTCACCACCGCGGAGCAAACAATGTGGTTCGCACAGACAAAGTGGAACGTTGTCTTCGCGAGCGGGTTAAAAGTGGAAAAACTTTTTTGTAAATATTATAGAAAGTCTCGTAGACGGCATAATTCAAAAGGCGGTTAATGTTCTGTGGATGGTAAGTGGTTCGTCGGTAGGATGGAGCCCCCAAGGCATGGTGACAATTTGGCCTCGTGCCTGGAGCTCGGAGAGCTGTGGGTATGTGTGCACGACACGCTTGTCTGCCTGCTCAGTTTGTCACGTGTTTTGCCTTAACACCTGACCACAGGCATGACAATTTAATTATCACAAGATAGACTTGCATTGGAATGTTTTAATCGCATTAGTTCTGCTACTCTACTCCCTGCCTGTCTACTTGTTCGTCAGCTGATTACGCTGTGGAGTGTGAATGCGTTTGCTTCGGCGTACCGCTAATTGACATTGCCATGATTTTGAGCAAAGGTTCATGTAAATGCTTTGTTTACACAAAGTTTTACTTGTAATTACTTGAACTTTGTAAAAAGATTGAGATTTTCATTTTTACTTTTATTATTTCGTCACACTCTCCTGCTCTCAGTGTGTGATGGAGTCCGATTTAAAATCTGTCTTTAACATACCCAGAGATGTAGTGCATCTGTTGGCGTTTTTGCCGACGATGCGATGTTTTTTTTTGTGGAGTCCTTCCAAGAGCTTGGCGCTTGTCCCTTGAGGTTCTTAAAAAGGAGGCAAGTCAACTGGATTTGAAGGTCTTCTGGACTTAAGGCCTAATCCAGGCATTCAGAGACGTACTCAGTGATGCTATCCACTCGTGGTGTATATTTGTGTGTGTGTTGAGGTCTTCAACACACCAAAAGATAAAGATCCCCTGTGTAGCCTTAACAGACTATTGTGGCAAGTGCTGTTAGCGAGCACCTAAGAAGGCTGGCGCACAGCACATGAGGAGGTGGGTGGCCAGTACCACGCCCAGCCGCCTTTGTCTCCCTAGTGGCGATGATGTTTACACACTACACCAGGTACTAATTTGAGGCTGAGTCAACCTAGGGGAGGCCCATGACCGGTTCAGATAATCGTCTGTGGTGTTGGCTGTGAGTGGGAATTGAACTCGGGTCGCCGGGTTCATAGCGCGGCGCGCTAACCGCTGCACTATACCGCTCCTCAGCACACGCGTGGCCTCAGAGTGCACCGAGCCTGGCACAAGCACCGCCACTTAGTGGCGAATGGTGGCTGTTGTTGTTGAGGTCTTCAATAGGGTTACTTGCCTTCTAGCATCATCCTTGGTAAATAGTGGGTTTGACTTGGAGGTCATTTAGCATCTTTTTCTGGCCTCTGGTACAATGGACTGGCTCAGTCAATCGTCAGGTGCTCTAGGCGTCTATGCAGAAAGACTCGGCTATGTATCTTCACGGTGCCTGTGTTTCATCGTGAGTAATTCTTGGAAATCCATTCAATGCTGCCCTGACGAGGAAGCTGAACTCCCATCATTACCAAGTGTCTCCAGAGGATCATGGAGTGTCACCGGAGCCACTGTGTGTCAAACCAGCGATTTGGTTTTCATCTGGGTTGCACCAGTTACAGCACTTTGGGCATGTGGCCTATTTCCTTTCGATTGATCTCTCACGCAGGATTATTTTGAAAAGGATTAAACCTCGTTGGAGGAGCCCAAGGAAGAGGTCACAACTCTCCTGGCTAAAGCAGATCGATGGTTATTGTTGGCAAGCACTGGGGATTAGAAGAGTGTCTGCCTGGGAGCATCCCTGGAGGGGACGCTGTGAATTAAATTAAATGTGGTAATGCACAGACTGCATGTCTATTCTCTCATTTTACTTGGATCTACCAGTTTGACGATGCTTTTATATCACCGTTATCATCGGCCGTGGCCAATCCACTGGCCTCCCAAAGCCGCCACTACCTCTCACGATTCTCCGGTGTAATAATCCACACAGCATCTACAAACGAACTGATTTCATCGCTCCATCTCCTTGGTCGTCGTACTCCCGGACAGGAGACATTTCTTGGCTGCCGTTACATCATGATCTTGACCATCAGCCAATTCATTACCTGTTGTGATAAAGACCTGGTTAACCACTTTCAATGAAATGTCATTGTTCCTTAAAATAAATGTTTGACTTTATTTACAGAGGATCTGAACAGAACCCCCGTGTAATGGATGCGTGCAATGAAATGGCACGTTCGTTGTTTATCACGTCAATAATTACAATTGTAATATGAGCACACGAGTGTGCGTTGCATTTTGCAAGATGTGACACGGTAATTAGTGTAGATTTGGCGTGCAGCGCAAGTTAAACAAGATGCCATGACTTCACACGCCAGATCTGTTTACGACTTTCAGCAGGGTGCAGCCTCCAGTCTACTAAACCATAAACTATTTTTTTATTTTACCAGGTAAGGCCCACAAGCGACCTGGCCAACAATCATAGCTCAACGAAGCGGCTTATCACGTGGAAATTTATCGCAGCCAAATACTCTCAACGCATGTTTCCATATGTGGAGGGAAAAACTGGACGACCCGGAGAAAAATCCACGCGACCTTGGGGAGAGACACACCGCAAACTGACGTCTGGCTCTGGATTTAATCCTGTTGCATACCGGACGAGGCAGTTAAGATCTTGCCACCGAAATCGAGGGGTGTCCTTGGGCATACGGCTTGCAACAACCGCTTACAGTTATATACCGTATATGCCAGCGCTATTGTAATAAACACCTTAAGGGTTAAAACGCGCATCACAAAATTTACGAGTCGACTTGCCAAGACCAGGGCCCGTCAACTTAGCCTCGCCCCTTCTCCCGTCTTTTATTTACAATAAAAACACTGGCGCGGGGTGGTGTGTGTGGCCGGGCGTGCGACGGCAGTCATGTCGTGTTGTCCTTGCTTCGTCGGGGAGTCGTGGCTCAAGCGCCTGCTGCGTGCGTGTGTGTGTGTGCGTGCGTGTGCGCGCCCGTTCGTTGTTTTCTCCACGCAGTGAACGGCGTGCCGTGGCCCAGCGACACCACACAGAGGAACAGCTGCACCTTCTCGTGCCGCATGCTCGTGCGGCCCCTCCACGACTCCGAGGCGGAGACGGACGTGGCAGCCGGGGCTCAGGGGGCAGTCGGGGTGGCTGGGGCAGCCGGGTCCACTGGGGTGGCGGCTCGGGGCAGCGGACCGGGGGCCGCCCAGGAGGAGCTGCAGAGATACGAGACCATGCAGTGCTTTGCCGTCACGCACCCACGCGCCATCAAGGAGGAGGGAGAAGGTTCGTCTGCTAAGGAGTTGCCGTGGTCGAAGCCGATTGGCTACTTAAGCCTCTAGCATGAGCCGTTTACCCTTGGCTGCACGTCTTGAGTCCATGGTCTTTTTATGTCTGTAGGGAATGTGACCCCCTGTTTACTTCCGACGAAGTGGTTCTCGTCTCTTGACACTATCGGGATGATGGACAGGTGGCCACCGTGCATCACAGGCGTGATCGGCTTCGAGGCTGGTTGCGGGCAGCAAAGGACAGTGCAGCAAAATCCATTGTTGTATCGTACTTCTATGCTCCTTGCCTTGTCCAACCAGCACTGACCAATCTTGTTGAACTATATTCAAATAAACCCCCTATGACCTACGCAAAGTATGGAGGCCTTAATCCAGCAGTGGGTTGACGAAAAGGCTGTACACGTACATCACAGTAATACCGTACAGTATCCCACAACCTGAGAAAAAGCCAGCATGGTGGGATACTGCAAGAGTGGACATGGAAGCTCGGGTGGTTGACTTGACAACAACTACGGGAACCAGCGGAAGGAAGGAGAGATCGCTATGTGTGGTGGCACCAACAGCATTGTTCATGATGACCTCCTGACCTCGACCTATCCACGATGGTAGACGTGCATCGATAGTTTTTCCGATCGCGCTTAAAAGTGACGGTGCACATGTCCAGCTCTTCTGTCAATTCACTGCCGGATGAGGGCTTCCCGACACGGCATGGGCCATGAGGGTTATTCGCAGCATAGTACATTAAATACAACGCTGATATTTTCTAGCCCCGTAACAGCTTGCAGGAGCTGTTTGTTTTTATGCGTTGTGGTCAGTCATCCAAGCACTCGCTTGGCACATCCATACCTGCTTATTGGCTTCTCGAGATCTGACGCATTTTGGGTGATTGGGCGAGGGAACTAACAAATACCCGTGGCTGAATAATGCTTTCGTCAGGCACGCGCCTCCTCGGTCTGCTGAAAACAAAATAAAATTTTCGGTACATTCTTCGTCATGCCACCAGCACAGTTTTGTGGCGCTGTCGGTAGCGGGCAGGAGGTGAACGTATGCCGCGTGCTTGTGCCCCCCCCCTCCACTGTGTGCGCGCAGACCTGCAGTCCTGCCTCATCTGCGTCGCTCGACCCATGCCCAGATCGGAATCGTTCTCCACGCGGCAAGATCCCACGGGTAGGTGACACCTCTCCACCCCCCCCCCCCCCACCGTGTCCATACCCTAAGACAAGACGTCTTCTCTCTGCTCACCCAGTTTTGTGTGTTTTTTCTTTCTCACGCGCCGTTGCGCAAGGGCACGCAGCGCAGCATAAGTCGGCAAGCCCGACAAAGTGTAAAATGAAGTAGCCTTGACGTTTGATGGTCAAATGAGAGGAGGCGTAAAAACGTGGAACGTGTGCGCCAGAGGTGTGGACTCGAGTCATGTGACTTGGACTCGAGTCAGACTCGAGTCATGAATTTGATGACTTGCGACTCGACTTGGACTTGCATAACAATGACTTTGTCCCACCTATGAGATGTGGACTCGAGTCATGTGACTTGGACTCGAGTCAGACTCGAGTCATGAATTTGATGACTTGCGACTCGACTTGGACTTGCATAACAATGACTTTGTCCCACCTCTGGTGTGCGCCGAGCATTTGATGCGGGCGCTGCAGCGGCGTGAGCGCTTGGGCTTTGCACGCTGCACACGGACACCGTGGTGTAAGGCGTGGAGTGAATAAACTAATCTATACTTATTTTGCCAGGTATGGTCCACTGAGCTATATTACTCTTGTTTTAGAAGCGACCTGGCCACAAATGATTGCTCAACTATGTGGCTTATCATGTGGAAATGTATAGCAGCCAAATACTCTCAACGCGTGATGTTGATTCGAAATGTGGAGGGAAAAACCGGAGGACTCAGAAATCCACACGGGGAGAGACACGCAAACTCCAAATATACAGCAGGCGTCAGGGTTAGAATCGAACCCACGACCTCCTGCATACCAGATGAGGGAGTCAACATCTCGCCACAGCGATGATCCGGTATTATTGATGACATAATTATTTCGGTCAATTTCTGGTTGATGATTGGCTTCAGTCACATCAGTGGCACTGTTTGTGCTGGGTGGAGGCTGCACTTATGATCCAATGTGGATGCGCACAGCCAACCGAAATATACTCTTGTTGTTCAAACAACATTTTAAAACCTCTTGGTCACTTGCTGGCATACGAAAGTGCTGATATTTACATCCAAGCTGTTGTGCAAATGGCATGAGGTGAGAACTCTTTAACACGGTCAAAAAAAGGCAGGCAATATTGTTCGTAATTTTTTTGCATGTTATTAGGATGCTTTTGTAGTCCTGATACCCTTTTATGCATGGAGGTCAGGCGATGTTGCTGCTTGCAATTCTAATAAAGTAATTTTCAGGACCATTTTTTTTGCATTGCAATGTTTGGCCAATATCGGTTATATTTTGTGTTTTTATTTTTATCATTAAACACGGGATGTTGAAACAAGTTGTTTGCAACACATTTTAATGAATGTCAAGTAATAGGAATGCATGTAGCTGAAGGTGCTTTGGTCATCATTGCCTTGTCCTCATGCGTGTTCGGAAAGATTGCGATGCCACATTGCTGTTGGGCAGCTGAGGGAGGCTCACAGTGGGTGATTTGCAGACACCTTTGGAGTGCTGTGCCTAGCACGCTGCTCTATTAACCTGTTGTCCGGAGTTCGAATCCCGCCCAAGGCTAACATCAGTGACGTTTGTATGTACGTTGAACTTCTTTCGCACCGTACCTAGCCAACCGTGCTAATTGGAGGTGCGGTGGAAGGACAACAAACTAAACACAAAAAGCAGTTCTAAATAGAAACATTTTCAATCTCGTTTTAAAAGTGCACAGCTCCAGTGGGTGCCTAATGGAGCGTTCCAGACGGCCGCAGAAGCGCATCTGAAAGCGCTCGCTGCAGTGACCGTCTTTGTCCTTCTGAATGAGTCCTGGGCCCGCCCCGAGGTTGGCTCCACTTCAAATGAGGACCTGGTGTGATGTGTAAACATCGCCACTCGGGAAAAAAAGGCGGCCGGACGTGGTGCTGGCCCACCCACCCCCCTCGTGTGTTGTGCCCGCCTTCAGAGGTGCAACTTGCAAACAGCACTTGTCCCAGCCGTGCATTAAAGGCTCTTTGGTGGGGGGGAATCTTTGTTATTGTCCAGGAAAAATCGTGGCAATCGACACGAGCAGCCTGCGTGCCTCGATGACCGTGGGCTGGGAGGACCTGGTGCGGAGATCCATCAAGGTGTTCTACCAGGCAGCTGAAGCAAACATGTCCCTCGCACGCCGCCACCACCAGGAAGGTACGTACGCACGCACGCACATACGGAAGCAATGCACGCACGGCCCGCATGCAAACGTCCATTCGCTCACACGATGCAGGTACGCACATCCACATGTATGCCAAAGACGCTCTTACTCTGGCATTGCACAGCGACAGGCTAATGGAATAGTCTTGTGTATGTATGTGTGTATATATACAGAGTGGGTAGCAATAGTGCAGTGGTTATTGCACTGTGCTATGAACTCGGTGACCCGAATATTATCCCTGCTCATGGTCGGCCAACACCAGTGATGATTAACTGGTTCTGAGCCTCCCCTCGGTCGACTCAGCCTCAAATGAGTACCTGGTGCGGTATGTAAACATCGCCACTGGGGAGACAAAGGTGGCCGGGCATGGTGCTGGCCATCCAGCCCCTCATTCCATGCTGGTATTCATAGGTGTTTGCTAACAGCACTTGTCCAAAAAGTCTGTTCAGGCTATACGGGGGTTCTTTGTCTTGTATTTATATACACATAACGTGTAGTTTGTGTAGGGTTGAGGATTTATCATCTTAATACTGGAGAGTGGAGACTATAACAGATATATTCCTCTCTTTTATTTAAAATTCAGGGGTGAAAGCTCTGCGGCTTGGGTTTTAACTGTCACTTCACAAAGGTGTAGCTTTTGACGTCCAATCCAAAACGAACGTGACAAGGTGGAGCTGTTCTTGTAATTTATCTTTGCGGTGATTTTAATTGGCCTCTGCAAGTGCTCCATTGGAATCAGAAGGTTTCAAGTTTACCGTAAAATCTGTCATTTTGTATGGAAGGCAACAGTCGCAGGCGTATGGAGGCACTCGGGGGCCCCCCACTTTAAGAATGTGGTATTTTTACCACTGCCTCATGCAGCCCATGGAAGTGAGCTCACCCTATCACTCATATGAGCACGGAGAAACTTTAGACTTTGACTTGGGGTGGAGCTGTGACCGAGTAGTTGGAGCACGGCGCAATGAACTCGCAGAGTCGAGTTCGATCCGCAACGACAGCTCGTATCTGAACCATTCCTGGGCCTAACCTTTCCCAACGCACACTGACCAGTTTGGTAAAGTCATCATGTTATAACATTGTATTATTGTTATTATTATTATCTATAGACAGCTCTATACACAACAATAATCAATTGCCATGTTAAGTAATATACAAATAAATAAATTATTATAAAATAAGCATCCAGTATCCATATCTTTCCTTATACATATATGGTCAACAGACCCCCATGACTAACATGGCATTGGGAGAACTCGGGGTTGCACATTATTACCACAGTAAACTCTCAGATTAATCATCCAGGTTGTAGATTAACCCTGCTTAAACCAACTAAGATATATTTACATACACGCTGGTTTAATTATTCGCTGATTCTCACAGCAAGCACTTCAGAAAGTAAAGTGACTAATTACAGTCAAAACAAAATCATCCTTTCTGTGTCTTCGCCCTCATTCCAAACAGGTATAAGCAATAAATGCGGTTTATAGCCTCATGTAAGCGTGTCTTTAATTGTTTTATTATCCGGGAAGCCCTTCGTGTTGGTTTTTGTGGTTGTGCTGTATGGCTTTGTGGTGTGTTTTCACGCTGTGCTACCTGAAACACATTGGGCAGTTGGCTGTATTACTTATAATTGAGCTTATCGACCCTCGACGTATACTCTGTCCGAAGTTAGAACTTGTCGTCGGCACATTGTGGTGGCGCCGACGGCTTTAGCCACGATGACACCGTGATCTGATCTCATTTGTGCATGTGCGTGCGTGTGTGTTCGTGCGCGTGTGTACACGCGTGTCTGCGCACGTGCGGGGTGTGCAGTGATGATGAAGGGCATGGCCACGAGTCCACCGTACCGATTCCAGCTGGCGGACGGTACCGTGGTGATCGCACAGACCAAGAGCAAGCTCTTCCGCAACAACGCCACCACGCAGCCGCACATGGTGCAGTCCATCCACAACGTTGTCAGGTCGGCTTGGCTTCCACGCTCCCCGCATCCCTCTTTCCATGCCCAGCCACAGCAAGACGGAAACTGTCGAGTGGAATTGCGGAAATCTGCAGTCTGCCGGCCGGATTGGACCCATGACTTCGTTTAATCCAGCCCGCGGTGACATGAGGCTGTGGACAGCTTTTGTCAATGCATGCATCGTTAGCCATGTTAAATAGGGAAATAGAAGGGGAAAATGTTAACTGTATTTCTGATTTTTAGCCCGGTCATTCGCTTCTGTTGTTGTATTGACCCTGGAGGTACGATGAGCTCAATCGACTCCGGAAATCAAGTTTTGAATGCACAGCCTTCGAATTGTTAAACAAGTGCTTTGCTGCAGCACCACCTGAGATATTGATAAACTTTGTTAATCATGGGATAGTGCTGGTTGCAAATGCATTTTCGTAAATTAATTGACAACTCTTATGTGTGTGTTTATATATTTTATTTTATCTCTTTCAGAGAGAAGTCGATAATTGGTCAAGACGCAATGGCACAGGCAGTTGGAGCTGGGAAACAAAACAACAGCAACGTCATGGTCAATAGCAGCCAGCACCAACACCTGCCAGGCCAACAGCCGATGTTACCTGTTGGTTCCAGCCAGGAACAACATCATCAACAGCAACAGCAGCAGCAACACCAGCAGCAACACCAACAACAGCAGCAACACCAACAACAGCAGCAACACCAACAACAGCAGCAACACCAACAACAGCAGCAACACCAACAACAGCAGCAACAGCAACAACAGCAGCAACACCAACAACACCAACAACAGCAGCAGCAACAGCACCAACATCACCAGCAACATCACCACCATCAGCAACAACAGCAGCAGCAGCATCAGCAGCAACAACACCACCAGCCAGTCAGCAGCCAAGGCTACAGTACGTCTAATCCCACAGGCCATCCTACAGGCCAGCCCGGTTTCTGGCGTGCACCGGGCAGGTTTGGAGGGCCTAACGATGCCACGATGGGCAGGAGCCCATCGGCAGCGCAAGCCAACTCGGTGGGCCACCGTTTTGGCGGAATGAACGGCGGCGAAGGGACGGTCAGCATGGCCGGCGTCATGGGTAACCAGGGCGGCACTAACGTGAGCGTGGGTGGCAGCCCTGCCCGAAGCAGCCCCGGCGCGATGGTGACGCAGGCCGCGATGATGATGTCGCCGAGGCAGAGGTGCAGCCCCGGCGCGGCCAACCCCGCGCACAGCAGCCCCCAGGGCTCGTTCGAGGCCCCACGGATGCCGTTCTCTCCGGTGAGCGCCGGCTCGACAGGCGGCATGCGCTCGCCCCAGGCTATGGGGAACATGCGCTCGCCGCTGGGAGCCATGAACGCCGGCAGTCGGGGCTGCGCCGGTGCCGCTCAGCCCGGCGCGGCCGCGGACGCCCAGCCCGGCGGTTTCGGCATGGCCAAAATGTCGTCGCCCGGCCAGAGGAACGTCGGCGCGGCATCGTCCGCGAGCACACCGACGCAGCAGCCCATGTTGCGCAGCATTAAGGTGGAAGGTGGCGCGCCCAACATGTGTCTCGGGCAGTCGGAGGCTGCTGCCCAGTCGGGACAAGCAGATTCTCTCGGACAGAAAGTGGGCGGTGGTTGCGGTGGTGGCAGCGGCAAAAACAGCACCAGTGGCTGCGTGGGAAAGGACGACCCCGCATCTGGCAGCGGGGACTCGAGTGAACCGGGGAGCACTTCGGCCGAGGGCAAGGGTAACATGAAGCTGCTGCAGCTGCTGATTGGCGAAGGTGGTGGTGGGGGCGGCTCTGAGCAGTCAGGAAGGGACCAATTGCACGGGGGCAGGGGCGAGCCCATAAAGGTGGAAGCCGGAGAGAACGGGATGCCAACAAATTCCAGCTCGTCGGCGTCCGGCTCATCGGGGATGACCTCCCTGACGGAGAAACACAAGATCCTGCACAAGCTGCTGCAGGAGAGCGGGACGACTCTGGACGCCGATAAAATCATTGGAGAGGTGGTCGCCGCAGGGAAGACAGAAAATCTGTCCACGTCGCCATCGGCGGCGCTGTCATCTTCCTCCTCCTCCCTGCCGGGGGGCCCGGTGGAAATCAAGCAGGAGGCGGTGTCCGAAAAAGAATGCGGCGGCGGCGGCGAGAATGGGATGGCGAGCATCAAGAAGGAGAAAGCCAGCCCCCAGAAGCGAGACAAGGACCACGTGTTGCTGCGGTACCTGCTGGACAAGGAGGAGGGTGGCAAGGTGCAGAAGGAGGAACAGGCGGCGGGCGCGACGGTGAAGGTCGAGGAGTCGCCCACGGGAGGGTGCAGCGGCTCGCGATCAGCGGGTGCCGACGCGTGCTCCGTGAGCAGCAGCAGCGCCATCAAGACGGAGCCCGCGGAGAAAGAAAGAGTTGCGTTTCCTTTTTTCACTTCTCAGCGGGTCACGAAACGAGTGACATTGAGCGATAGCTTCGGTTAGTGGGGAATAGCGAATGAATAATAACGGGTTATCGCTTCACGTCGTCGTGAGATGCATTTTTTTGTGGAGCTAGGGCCGGTGGGTTAAATATGAACGTTTTATTTTGTGACGATGTTTATGATTCAACGAGAGTCCAATGTCACTCTCCGATGTGCTTTTTTGGGCGTAACGTTCACTGGTTCTCGGCACGTGCCGGGAGCGCCGGACCTCATGCCGAACTACACGCGTTACAAACCCGAAAAAACATATCCAGCGCAATTGCAAAAGTCAATCTCGGCATCCTCCAAGAAGGAACTACTGGAGTGTCTCTTATCTCCACTGAAACATGCGTTTAGTGTTTGCCCGCTGTACATTTCCATGCGTTAAGCCACTTCGTTGAGCTAGCATTAGTGATAACCGAGTTGCTTCTAAAAAAAGAGCTGTGTAGGGTCAGTGGGCCTTACCTGGTAAAATACATAAAATATGGATCGTTCCATTGGGGGAGCAATGGACGATTCAATTTATAACACTTACACACTTGGAAGGAAAATGCGAAAAATACGCCCCTTGTTTTTTCTGCCATCAAATGAAGAGAAAAGAAATGTTGAGTTCGCGCGATAAAACGGGTTCTTGTCTCCTGCAGAACTCCACCAACGACTTTGACAACCTCGACAGCTTCCTACGGAGCCTGACGTCCGACGCGGCTGTTCGGGACGTGGCCGAGGGTCGGTCCCAGGCGGCCACCACTGCGTCCACGCCCACAACTCCAGTGCCACCCATCACCCCCTTGTCCTCGACCACGGCTGGGTTTGAGCCGGCGCAGATGGGCGGCCACGGCGCCACCAGGGCACAGAACAAGCCGTCCGCACCCACCAATGGTAAGGCGGGTGGGGGGGAGAGAGTGTCGCCCTCCATGCGGAGTGAAAACTAAAACGTTCGGCAGAATCTAAAAATGCTTTTTGTTGTGCTCACCTGTTGACGTAGAGACACGGCGTCGTCGTTGCCTTAGAACGCTGCCGTGGATGTTGTGGTTGCAATACTGGACACGCCGTTTCAATCTTCCAGTGCGGCCGTTGTAACAAATGGGACAGTCTACTAGATCTCCCACCCCCCCTGCCACCGCCTCTGTCCATCCGACAGAATGAATGGTTATACCACAGCTAATCGATCCGAGGCATCTGGCCAGAATAGAACAGTCGGCTAAAACACCGTCTAGAGGGGGCTCTTTAGACCTCCCTCTCTGACAGAGGCCCTTCCGGCAGCAGTGGCACGAGCGACGAGTAAGTTGCAGGGCCACAACATTTACTTTAGGGACCCCCCCTCTAAATTAATGTCACCTGACGTTCTCCCGGTGGCGAGCGCTTGAGAGTTGAAATCTGCTGCCAGGTTTTACACCTGGAAAGACTGTCGCTTGCATTAGAGTGCGAGAGGTGAGCCCGATGTCAAGGGAGGGGGTCCCAGCGCCAGCAGTCAAATCAACATTGCATTTTTTTGGTTGGGGATTATGCATCGGTGGGAGGGGGAGGGGCTGCCGTCATTAAAAGCAGAGCGCGCATGTAAATGTTGCCGCTTTTTATTCAAAATTTCTCATGCAGATGTTCTTTACGGACTGCGTTGTGCGCGTGTTCGCGTGCGATTGTTTTGTGCGGTAAGATTTTGGCGCCATGCCCGGCTCCCCCGCGCTGCGGCCATCCTTCTCGCGCTCCGTGTCGATGGACCCGGCGGCCGTGGGACCACGATGCAGCCCCGGCGTCTACTCGCCGAGCCGGCGCGGACCGAGCCCCTACCCTCCCGGGCTACGCTCGGTGTCCGCCAACCAGGCCTGCCACCCATGCCAGCCGGGGCAGCCTGGCGTGGCCAACAGCAAGGGCAACGCGGGCAGTCACGGTAACTTGCCCGCGCACTTGAGTATGTTTGGCACGGATGTGGGACCGTGGTTACGAATGTGTGGAGACTTTGTTTACTGTTGGGAGATCAGTAGGATACATTGTGGCACAAGTGTAAAAAAATAAAATAATTACCATTGTGGCTCCTGATTTACCAATACATGCACTGGGAAAATTAACTTTCCTTCTACCACCTCCCATACGGAAGCGTTTATAAGCCGCTCTGTATTGTTCTCTAAGCTCGTAATGCTTCGTCCCCCTTGTGCATCTTCCCTGCACTAAACCCCCAAGGCTTCACTTAAACTTCACAATGAGACGCTGTCACTCCTCCGTGCCCATGAGACCCAGGTTGGGCGCAACTGTCTGTGAGTGCTGAAGAAAAAGAACACGCGCTCCTTAAAAACAAACAAACAAACAAACGCGTCGGGTGCTATCCGTTTGCCCGCACGGTGACCGCGCTGCAACGTAACGCGATACACTGGCTGCTTGCATCATTGGCCGCGTAACCGGAACCCGTGGCGCGTGGCACAGCGCGTGCCGTTGATACGGCCACCCCCCCCCCTAAACCCCGCCACCCTCCCCTCCTCACCGTGCCTCTCACGCAGGGGTCATGGTGGGAGGCATGCCGGGGCCTGGCGGCGGTGTGGCGGTGGCGGGAGCTGGCATGGCGGTGCCGGCGCGACGAGCGAGCATGACGGAGGCGGAGGGCGGCTCCTGGGCGGCGCAGGTGTCGCCCGTGGCCGGCGTGGCGAGCGGGGTCGGCATGCCGTCATCCCCGGCCGCCGCCCCGTGTCCCAGCGCCGCGTGTGGCCCCGTGGGCCATCCCATGAAGCCAAGGGTCGGTGCGGTGGGGCGCCCGCTGTCGCAGCAGCAGCAACAGCAGCCGCCACCCATGATGGGTGAGCGCTTCGCCGACTCCCACGTGGGAAGATGCGCACATCTTGGCTTTGTTTAAAAATGGCGTGGTGTAGCCACGGTGTTGGGGGGGGGGGGCGGCGCCACAGTGGCGAGATGTTAACTACCTCGCCTGGTGTGCGGGAGGTCGCGGGTTCGATCCCGACCCTGATGCCTGCTGTATATTTGGAGTTTGCGGTGTCTCTCTCTCACCTTGATGGTCGCGTGGGTTTTTCTTCAGCTCCTCCGGTTTTTCCCTCACACATGTGGAATCAAGATGCGTTTAAGAGTATTTGGCTGCTATAAATTTCCACGTGATAAGCCACTTCGTTGAGCTATCATTTGTGACCAGGTCACTGCTGAAAAAGACCTGTGAAGGTCAGTGGGCCTTACCTGGTAAATAGTTTATAAGTTTAATTTAAGACTGAATGCATTTTCTGGGTCACTGGTGGATTGAAGTAGCCATGTGACAAATAGTCACAGCCATCGCGAGATGTATACTGGATGTGGTGTGCCGTGCCGGGGTACGGATTCTAATTAACGTTGCCGACCTACACAGACTCGACTGAAATTAAGCTGCTCATGGCTGTGTTAATACCGTGCTGCGTGATTAGTACGATAAGTCAAGGTCAAACGTGTTTCCCTGTCACTGACGGTCCTGAGGCAGTGGTGTAAAATCCGCAACCCTCTAGTCATGTGAGGCGATGTGCTCTCACGAAGACATTCATGGAAGGCGTTTTCTGAAATTATGATTGGAGAAATAATGGCGTAAATATAAATGAAGTAATTATCCATCTCAGAATTGCTGACACCATACTCATTGTCGTGGCCAGTGGAAAATAATGACAGGGAACGATTGAAGAACATCACAAACAAAGCTGGAAAGTTGGAATAAATTGTCAAGTAAAGCAGATTTGATGAACCAAATAAAATAATTTTTGGAGGGCCGAGACCCAACTGGAAAACCCAACGAATTGTGTGAATCTGCGGAAAATTATTGATAGCAAGCCAATATAAAAATGATGCAAGGGAGGCGAGTGAGAACAGGTTGAAGTTTGTTTGGAAATTGGGATTTGATAATGAAAAACAATGTAGCGGTCCGACTCAATCAGTCCATGTTGCCTACTAAATAAGTATCAATTACACTGAACAACAATAAAGAGGAACAACACCGATCAGAAAACGAACTCAAACTCGACACATTGTACGGAGTGATCATGAAGGTAAATGGGCTTAGGCAGGGCACAGGGCTCAGAGGGATGACAGCCACAATCATCCCTTCTAATGAGCTGGGATCAGCGCCTGTGTCGGAGCCAGATGCAGCATCGCAAGACCATACGAGGGATATTGACGATGTGGAGAGGCTCTTCATCCAGCAGTGGAGAGATCTGGGCTATTGATGATGCTCAAGGCCAGTGTTTCAATGTGTTCAGTAGATCCACTACACTCTAACATTGTATGATTGAAAACCTTCAACTATTACGAAATTATATTCCTCCTGCATTGTATGGTGAACTTATTTTGCACTGTACATCGCCAACCATGCTCATCGGAGGTGTGGGAGAAGGATAAGAAACGCAACACGAAAAGTTGTTTAAAAAAAAATGAGTTTTCAATTTATATTTAAAAGTGCATAGTTCCAGTGGCTTCCTAATGTCGAAAGGAAGACAGCGTTCCGGATGGCCGCAGAAGTGCATCTGAAAGTGCACGATGACTGTATTGCAGTTAATATATTACAACTGTCACAGATGTTTGTATTGTGCATCATCTTGGCTGCAGTAATATTGGGTCTCGTAAATGTGAGTATCTTGGCCCTAACATAGAGAATACATTTTGGCAGATACCTTTTTATTCTGACATTTGCAAAATTGGTAATGTTGCCTTGATATTGAAATGCTGTTTTGAACCTTTGAAGAAAAACGCATGGCTTCTATTGTGCAGCATTAAATGTTAACATCCATTTGTTTCTGTATTGTATGCGAATCCATCACGTAGGCTTTCACGACCAATATTATTCATGACAGCATATTTTTTTAGGTTAGATCATGTGAATGTCAGAGAGCATACATTGTAACTGTTGTGAGTTTTCTCTTGAGCACACCCGTGTGCTAAACTAGTAACACATTGGCATGTACAAACCTTGGCTCTGTCGGGTGGAGGTGGGTGTACGACACATGTACGCGATCTAATCCAAAACAACTTGATCGCGAATGCGTACATTGTTTGGATGCGATTGCTACGTGAGGATGATTTGTAAATGTCCGTGCTGGTTTCTAAGACTTCTCTCTTTGGCTGTTGTGTGTCCCTGCAGTTCCCTCCGAGATGGAGCTGGGCTTGAATAACTCTCCATATGGCCAGCAGCCACCGTCCAATCAGATGCCTCCTTACGGTGACAGCATGATGGGATTGGAACAGGGGTCAATGGCAGATGCAAACAGGTGAGCAAAACTAAAACTCTGAACCAGGGGGGTCCGCAACCTGCAGTTCCGGAGCCGCATGCGGCTCTCTTGGGACTTGTGAAATTGAGGTTATTTTTTATTGTGCCAACGTCTCGTATTTACATTGCATTGTTGCTCTGGAAATATTGGGGTTTTTTTTACCGAATTCTAAAAAACAATTACTCTCCTTGTTATTTTGGTTGCCGACCCCCTGGTTTATGCCCTGCTTATTTGTTTCACAAAGTCAGGCCGAGTCTCAAGACCTGTCGCAGGAGGTTCTTGCGTGAGAATATATAGCCAAATGTGTCATAGTTATTATTGCAAATTGTGAGGAAAATAAAGTACGGCAAAAAGCACACGTGAATAAATGGCACGAAAAAAATGTTTATATCGGCAACCTAGCTGCTATGCTACCAACACCTGGCCACTTTGTAACGCTGCAGATTGTGTGTGATTACCGGTCCACACCACCGTATCTCACACGCAGATAACAGTCCATTTCTTCAGCATCATCATTAGCCATAGTCTGGCCACTGCTCAATGAAGGCCTCCGCAAGTCGTCGCCATTTGCCACGGTTTCACGATGCAACAGTCCACGTCTGGAGAAGTTGTAGGAAACAGTGTGCACATATATTATTCACTCCTTTTTCCCGGGCATTTATACCTTCATAATTTATAACTGTGGCACAGTGGTGAGCTGCACTGTGCGGTGAACCCCGCAATCCCAAGTTCTATTCCCGGCCACGGATTACATCAGCGGCGAGTTGGTATCTGAATCTATTCTCCTTCTGCCCCTCCCGCACTTTCACCAACCCATACTGACCGGCATTGTGTGAAGTATTGTCAAGCAATCCCCACGACCAATCGTGGCTTGAGTAGGCCTTAATCTAGCAGTTGATCGACAATGGGGTTGTGAAGAAAATAATAATAATAATCGCTGTATTCAGCTGTGCTGGTGCATCAGAGACTCGATGGGGCTAGGTCGCACTCAAGGGAAAAAAAATCAACCTTTATGTTACCTGATCATTATTAAGATTATAAACTGGTTTACATTCCCTTCACCGCTTACCCTACCCCCCCTCCTGCCCTTGTCCTCCTTCCACCGATATATTTACCCACTGGCTACCGAGCGTGGCTTCGTTTATGCAGGAGTGCATTTGAGCCTCGTAGAAAAGTCGGTAGATTCCACAGCGGGGCTCACTAAGAAAAGGGCAGCGTGTGAAATTGGTATTGTGCATGGGGGGGGGGGGTACGGCTTAGAAGCCAGAGTCGCAACCTGCTGCTTCTCCCCTCCCCAGCAGCACCACCAATGTCCGCAGCGGCAGAAGCAGCAGGTGCTCGTTTCATCGCTCGTGCAGCCAAAGGCATGCACGTCTTGAATCCAATAGCGATTGTCTCCCCCCCCCCCTCCCGACGATCCCACGTTGGCTCCCACCCCTCATTCCCTCCCCTTCCACCACCACAATTGCATTCGCTACTGCTGCTTGTTTTTGTTTTACTGTAACACGTGCAGGGCAGTTTGTTAATTTTTAGCTACCACCACCATAGTGCTTGTAAATAAATAATGAGTTGCCTTTGGAAAACGTGTTAGGTTATTTAAAAAAGAAAGGTATGACCCTAAGGTTGTTGAGATGGGCTCACAATGCCCGTGTTGGATCATTGCGGCAATGTCACTGAGGTTTCTGGGTTCAAATCCAAACTGTTACTCGGCAAGCAGCAGAATTTGTGTTATGGGGTGTTCAAGTGTAATTGGGTTGAGGATCTCATCCCAGTGACAATTAACTCCGCAAAAAAACATTAAATTTGGTTCAGTACTTGATCAATCGATAGATTCCGGCTCTGGAAAAGTGTTGCTCTCTGCCATGTGGACCAGAGACGACTTGAAACGATCTCGGAAAGTAGAACCATGATATTCGCTTCTGTGGACCGTTCCCCTAACATCAACCATTTCCACTGATTCGTCAAGAGTTCCTGATGACAATTTCGTCTCGTTGCTGCAGGCAAGCCTTCACGCCGTCGCTGGACGAGCTGCTGTGCCCGCCCACGAGCCTGGAGGCGCAAAACAACGAGAAGGCGCTGCTGGACCAGCTGGACTCGCTGCTGAGCAGCACTGACGAGGTGGACCTGGCAGAGATCGACCGTGCCCTGGGCATTGACAAACTCGTGCAGGTGAGAGTGTGTAGCTCCTGTGGGTGGGTGAGTGAGTGTGTGTGTAGCCCGTACAGGTGATTGCGTGAGAGCGTGTAACCCATGTGGGTGAGTGTGGGTGAAAGCGTTGAGCTTGTGTGTGGGTGAGTGTAGGTGTCGCTTATGGGGAGCGGTAGTGTAGCGTTAAGCGCGCTCGCGCTATGAACCCTAGAGAACCGAGTTACATTTCCGTTCAAGGCCAACAATCATTGACTATTTGAACCGGTTCTGAGTCTCTCCTAGGGCAACTCGGCCTTAAACTGAGTACCTGATGCAGTGTGTAAACGTCGCCACTGGGGAGACATAGACCTCGAAATAAGCACGGTTGGCTAGTATGGTGCAAAAGAAGTTCAAACATACATTCGTACGAGCCAGCCAGGCGTGGTGCTGGCCACCCAACCACCTCTTGTGCCGTGCCGGCCTTCATAGGTGCTCGCTAACAGCACTGCACCCTACAGTCTGTTAAGGCTATACGGGGGATCTTCGTTGGGCGAGTGCGACCTTATAATGTATTCGTTTGGCGAGCAGCGTGAGGTTGAAGTGCGCTCGACAGTGCAACCCATTTACTGAAGGAACTATGGATTAATTATCGGTGGCAACGGCGGGGAGGTGCGACCCGGATAAAAAATAACCCCACTGAAAACGTATAGTTACCAACCAGTGTAGAATTCGGGTTCGAATGTAGATTGTATCGTCCGATTGTACAGTATTGCTTCTTAAAGTAATCGGTGTACCTTCTGATGTGTGTGCAGTCATACTGGCACCCATTCTGACCCTCGAAGAGTGAGGAGCAGATATTCATATAAACGACGATTTTTTTGTTTTCATAAGCACAAATAAATCACCCAGGGAGAATTGAAGAGTTTATTGGAACAAGCGTTTACTAGATCAGAGCACGTGTATATTGATTCAAATTTCATGATCATACTATCTTCGAGATCCTGCATGGATTCATCATCCCTGCTTGGCTTTCGTCACACTCCGCGTATTCTTCTAGCTCGACGCATTCCACTCCCTTCCACACTCTTCTGCCACTCCCCTATCATCTCACTCCACTTGCCTTCCAAGCATTCCCCCCCCCCGCGCGAGCAATCACGGCTTTCTACCAAAGCCCTAATCAACCTTCGCTTAGTGGGGGGGGGGTCGCTCGTTCTCCTCTGCTGCGCTCATTGTCTGGAACTCACTTTCCCCAGCCACCACGAAGGTCTTGATTTCCTGCCTCTGTTCAAGTCCTGGCTCAAGGCACTGACTGCTCCTTTTTCCTCAATGAAATAAACAAGCCTCGTGTTTCTCTACAGTGTCCTAAATGCAGGATGTGGGCGCTATTTCAATCGAAATTGTATTGAAAGTAAAAGTAATATTCCATGGCAAAATTGGACAATTTTTATACTGGTGCGCCATAGTGGAAAGATGTTAACTACCTTGCCTGGTATGCATGAGGTCGTGGGTTAGATTTTGACCCTGACGCCTGTATATTTGGAGTTTGCATGTTCTCCTCGTGGTCGCGTGGATATTTCTCCGGGTCCTCCGGTTTTTCCCTCCACATTTAGAATCAACATGCGTTTAAGAGTACCATATTTGGCTGCTATAAATGTCCACGTGACAAGCCACTTCATTGAGATATCATTTGTGATAGCCAGGTCGCTTTTGAAAAAGAGCTACATAGCTCAGTGGGCTTTACCTGTTTCAATAAAAAGTAAAGCATACTCGGTGAACTCTGTCTGACATAACGTTAGAGGTTAATCCTTTTTCGAGGGGCACTACAGAGCTCCTTCTGGTGGAGGCCCTTCTGCCAGCAGTGGTGTGAACAAGAGAGGGCTTCCTCCACGACTTTGTCTTCACCATCTGAATCAAAGGCTCGTCGGCCAAAATGTTGATATTTTACATTGGCTGTAGCGCCCTTTTCTTCAGGACATTGTAAAGAATAAGTATTTTATTACAAATTCATTCACCTAATAGTTTTCGATACAAGTTTCATGAAAGCAGAGGCTTGACACAGCCCATCTTTTGCCCTCTGTCGCGTTACTGGATTAACAATTTATGATTGCAGAATAATTGAAGATTGCAAGAATAGAAATATCGTCTTTAGACTGTGGTGTTGCAGTTGCTTCTCTTGTAATGTGTTTTTTTTTATAGTGAAATGTCATATCTTAGGAATTCCTCCAGGAACATTAACATGAGCCAGCATCACTGTGGGAGGTGACCAGTGGTTGTTCTGTCCAATTTTTTTTCTTACCACTCATTTATGACCAAAATAAAAAAAATTAGTCTGGCTTATTTATTGCTTTGGTTAAGCAGGGAGTCTCTTTGTTTTGAGGTTCAGATAGTGCTGAGGTGCTGATTATGTGTGCGAAAATAGCACCTGTATCGCCTGTTTGTAAATCCGCTGCTGGATGAGGGTCTTCCACGCGGCATGTGGATTGTGGGGGTTACTTGACTGTACTTTACCACACTGGTCAGGGTTGGTGAAGGTAGGGAGCATAGACGTTGGAGCATAGTACAGTGCAACATCAAAATTAGTGTTAATGTTTACCAGTGTTAACCTGTGCCACATTGTATCGAGCACGTTAAGCAATTATTATTTTCGTCTTCGGTTATAACTTCCTAGAATATCAATTCCATCTGTGGAATTGAATGCAACAATCCGTTGGCTAGTACGGCGCACACATGGAAATGCTGACAGCTTTGCCAAGCCAGTATTATTGGGGTTTCACTGACCTCGGTGAAGACATTTTGACCGAGAATCTGGCAGCGAATAGCACCGAATTGGCATCCCTTGCGCGGCCCTTCGTAGAAACAACGCTTTCTCAACATTTCAACGGATCCGCATATCTGGTTTCTCAGTCCTAATAAAACGACAAAAGGACTAACAATTATTATTCTTTGTTGCGTGCGTTTGGCTTTTCTCTTTACCCATCTTTACTCCAGCAGAGTGGAATCTTGGATCTGCTGCCGAACCAGCAGCTCAAGGGTGGCGGCAGCAGCGGCCTCCCCATGGAGATGGTGATGAGCCTGGACCAGAAGGCCAAGGCCATGTACGCGGCGGCCGCTGCTGCTGCGGCCGCCGGGCAGCCGTTCGGGGCCCAGCCAGCCGGCTACCCCCCGCAGAGCCCCCGCATGGCCGGTCCAGCCACCATGGCTGGATACATAGGGGCCTCGTCGATGAGGGGCCCCCACCCGGGCGCCAACGCAGCCCAGCTGCGCATGGTGGGCAGCAGGGCGCCGTTACCGCCGGGGCAGCCCAACGCCAACGTGCAGCTCCGCATGCAGCTGCAGCAGAGGCTGCAGGCCCAGCAGCAGGTATGTGTGCGGGTGTGCGTGTGACGCTATGGTTAGCGCGTTGCGCTATGAACCCAGGGACCCGAGTTCGATTCTCGCTCACGATCACGATCAGTAACAGTGGTGAATATTTGAACTGGTCCTGGGCCTCCCCTAGGTCGACTAAGCCTTAAATGAGTACCTAGTCCGATGTGTAAACATCGCCACTAGGGAGACGAAGGTGGCCGGATATGGTGTCGGCCACCCACCCCTTCGTGTGCTGTCCCCCGGTCTTCATAAGTGCTTGCTTAACACCACTTGCCCCAACAGTTTGTTCAGGCTATAGGGGGTGATCTTTGTTGTATTTGTGTACGGGCTAAAACGGTAGCATAGTGTTGAGCACTGCTCTGTTCGAAGCCAGCGACCTGGGCTTCTCTTATGTGACTCAACGTATATGGAGTACCTACCGTGACGTGTTAATACCAGCACTGGATAGACAAAGTGGTTGACCTTGATGACAGCCAAAAAAGAATTCGCACTGTGCTCCGTAGTGTGGCAGTGTCAGAGTGGAGTATTGCATGCAAATGCAGGAAGTGTCATTGCGTGTACCACATTGCGTGCAGTCCTTACTACTTTGGGGTAATGAGGCCCTAAGGGCAATAGTGCAATAGCGGTGTCAAGTGTTCCGAAAGACCAGGGGACTGAAGAAGCATTCTTGGACTAAATTGGAGCCATGCGTCACTCCCCAGTACATACGTACGTTCGACTTGCCACACATTAGTCTGAAGGGTCATGCAAGTGTAACCCTGTGGGCCATTGGCAGGCCGAGAGCTCTATGTGGCGCACAGGCAAAATACTTGACATCCATGGTGTCAGCGCAAATGTATTCTTGGTTGTTTACATGCCTTTGCTCCCTTGTACCACCTCGCCACGTGTCTCGTGTTTGAACCCATCGTGACTGTCGGATATTTTAGACTGATGAAGACTGCGACACCCTTTTCTGTCGTTGAGACGTCTCATTTATCATGAAATATAGGCTGGTGTGGCCCAAACTTGGCGTCGTGAGTCTTCATATTCACAGCCTCCTCAATTCTATTTGGCAATGAATGGTATTGATAATAAAATAATAATGAATTATAACATACACATATATATCAGTCTTGCACAATTCACATCAATAATAACATTAGCTTTTGTCACTTTTCCATTTAGAAATGTTTAGGCCAATTTATGACGCTTATCTTTTTTTAATGATTGTCAACGCCATACAGTTAACATCTTCCCGCGGTGGTGAAAGTTGTCGTCTGCACAGAGGAGGATGTAGAGAAATGCGACTCCTGTACCGGCAGAGGGGTGCCCTGTCCATGAGGCCTCGCCACCGCGATCACCAACGAGGAAGAGGGGGGGTCACTCTCTTGTGACGAAAGTTCAATTTCCAAAGTTTATATTTCTTGATAATTGGTTTTTTACCCTTCTATCTGGCAACAAAACTGACACCTTTTTTACAAGGAGTCATGTTTGCATAGACCACAATACCTGCAGCCATAATGCAAACAAAAAACATAACTCTGATAATGTATGCACTGTCCTTGAAGTTGATTGGTCCACACCCGAGACAGCTTTCCTTAGAGCCTAGTCTCACATGGGTTGGACCAGATGACGCCAAAAGGCGCCAGATGGAAGGGTAAAAAAACAATTATCATATTTTTTACTGGCAAATGAGGTTCCAATGGTTTATATTTCTTATTTGGAATACTATAGCTGCTCACAGTTTGGCGTTGAGGTCAGGAATTCCTACCAACGATCGTTACGGATTTTACTTCGGTATTTTTACAATCCCCTTGACCTTCATTGCCCGTTATTGGCTCCCAACGAAGAGGTGGCTGAACCTCAGCCGGTGGATTCTAACCGACCGCGCGCCGTCCCTTCCGCCATAGATGATGAACCAGAACCGGCAGGCGATGATGGGGCCGTACGGCGCGGTGCCCAATCCCCAGTTACGTGCCAGCGTCACTCCTCAGATGACGGGCCAGGTACGTGCCACTCTGCCACCACCTCCGCCCGTGCACTCACTCACGGTGGGGGAGGGTGGGGGTTCACACCAGGTCGAAGCGTGTGGATAGCGCGGTTGCAGAGTAATATTAGGAAGCCATTTAAATCTAAATTGAAAAGTAATTTCTTGAGAACTGCTTTTCGTGTTTAGTTTGTTGTCCTTCCCCCCGCCGCAGCCTCCGATTAGCAGAGTTGGCTACGTACAGTGCGAAAGTAGTTCAACATTCATACGTACACGTTGCTATGCGAACGGCCACATGTTGTGGCACACACACGCCTGTAATCCAGATTTGGAAGACGAGTTAGTGAAGTCTGAGGAGTTGCTATGAAACATGCTGGGTAGTGGTATACCGAGTAGGTTTGTGACATGCCTGGTATATCCCTTCTTATGCGTGGATTTTCTTCAGGTTTCCTATTACACACAAAAACGCTCATTAACTAAAAGGAACTGGATAAAACATCCCACGTGGTGTGGTCAGACACTCCTTCAACTTGGTGATTCCTAGAAGAAGAAAAAAGGGCATTAAATTACGAAATTCGGTAACTTTATTCTAGTAACCTTCCTGGGGAGCAGTTAGTGCTGTGGTTAGGACACTGGCTTCATGAATATGGAAACCATAGATTGATTCCCAACATCATTGGCAAGTGATATCCGAATCGGTTCTGCTTGCTCTCCCCTTTGACAAACCTGCAGTGACCACCATGGTGAAATATGGTCAAAGAACCCCCATGACTAACACAGCGTAGGGGACGCCTTCACCAAGCATTGGATTGACAAATGGCTATAAATGATTACTATTGTGTAATTTGTTATTTTAATATATTGAAAAATGCATCCTTCACGTACAATATTAGTACATCCAAAATGTTAAAACATGAAAATGTTAAAACACATGACATAATTGCATTATCGCCACAGCCCTTTCATTTGTATGAATGTATACGCATGTATGTTGAACTTCTTTCGCACCGTACACAGCCAACTGTGTTATCATATTCATAAAATTTGGTTAGGAGAAAAAATGGCTCCGTATTCATTCTCTAAAGTCTACGCAGGTTTTCTCGTGGAGAGCGGGAGGCTGTGTACGTGATGGGGATATTTAACTGTTTTTATTTCTCCCTACCGTCATTAGCAGCAGCCTCCGTTAAACGCGCAGATGCTGGCCCAGCGGCAGAGAGAGCTCATCAGCCGGCACCGGCAGATGATGCAACACCAGCAGCGCGCCATGATGATACGGCAGCAGCAGCAAGGATATCCTCCGGGCCCTGGGGGCATGATGGGCATGCCCCGGATGCCACCCCAGGGGCAGCAGCAGCAGCAGCAACAACCGCAGACGCAGACTCAGCAACAGCCTCAACCCCAGACCCAGCCCCAGCCTCAACCACAACCACAGCCCCAGCTGCAGCAACAGCAGCAGCAACAACAGCAGCAGCAGCAGCAACAACAACAGCAGCAACAACAGCAGCAACAACAGCAACAACAGCAGCAGCAACAACAGCAGCAGCAGCAACAACAGCAGCAGCAACAACAGCAGCAGCAGCAGTATATGCCCTACCCAACATCTCCCAGGGCATCCAGTGCCACCATGTTTCCTGGGGGCATGGGAAGAGGGGCGGCTGCTGTGAACAGAGGCATGATGGGAATCCCGGCGGGCAGCCCTACGGGACGAGAGTTTGGGCAGCAGATGCAGCAGAATGTGTTCCAGTTCCCGCGATCAGGTGCGTGCACGCCGGGGCTATCCCTATGCGTCCAAGCTTGTGGTCGAGTTTTGAATTTTGGAAGCATCCTTATTATTGTGTTTTATAGGTCCTGTTCGTGTTATTGAACTGAAACGTGTATGGTTTATCTGTATTTTAAGTAAGTTAACTAAGAGTAAAATGTATATTCGATGACAAACTACGGTAACAATGTTGACAAAACTGTGCTCCAACCTTGTGAGTGGACGTGTGCTGGCGCACGTTGATGCGCCATTGCAACAGCCACACGGCTGTGTAAATACCCTACGACATTCTCAGCAAAACGTCACAAGCTTCGCTTTAATTTTCGATCCGTAAAACATGCGATAGTCTGTTAAATTTTACTAATTCTTTTAAACTTGCTGTCGCCACAATGACCCCCGCCCTGACCTCCACCTCCCCCCACCGCGGACATCGCAAGCAGCCATGAGCCAGACGTGCGAGCCCGGGTTCAGCTCCCCGACCGCACCCGGAGGTCGCATGAGGGCGCGGATGCCGCAGTCTCCGAGCCTGCCCACCACCCCGGAGCTGGGGCCCTGGCAGCAGGGTGGCCTCACCAACAACAACAGGTCAGTGGCGACGTCCGGATAATTAATACAAATTATGATACCGAATTTCCAACAAGCCTTTGTCCTCAAAAGTGTTGAATTAGGGGTAATAACGTTATACCACCTGCAACTCCCCCGCCTCCAGTCGCACGTGATGATACCACGTGGAAATTGTCTTGGTCGACTATGGATAATTATCCTTCAATCGCAGTTTTAATAAACCCTTAGGCCAAATGCCTCAGTCCCGAACAGCAACAAAACTTGATCCTAAAGTTTTGTGTGCATTGGATGGTTATATAGTGAATATTGAATCATCTGTACGAGGATGATGGTGCGACCTTCCTTCAGACGGAGAGAGCGAATGCATTAACGCTTTCACCATTAGTTGGAAGGCATCGCAAAAAAATTGGTATTTTGGCGGCCAATTAGAGTTTAAAACCTTTGAAGCTGATATTGTGTTTATATGTACATTTTTCAGCCCTTTTGTCAGTTTACTGCTGGATGAGGGCCTCCCCACGGCGTGCGGGTCATGGGGGTTATTTGACCACACTTCACCATGCTGGTCAGTGAGGGTTGGTGAAGGTGGGCAGCATAGACATGCAGCATAGAAGTGCAGTGCAGAGATGTATTTTCTCCACTGCCTCTACTGCCAACCACAAAGCCCCGCAAGCCATGTCGCAATCTGAGCAAGGTGGTCGCCCATCGAAGCTCTTATCAGGACTCTGCCCTGCTTAGTGTCCCAAGATTTGATGAGAGCGGGTGCTTTCCCAGACAATTTGGTCATCAGCCTATCCTAATTATATTATTTAAAATTATAGTATTTCTTGGAAATCGCCAAATACGAGATGATGTTACATTCCTTCAAAAATCTCTAGCAATGAGAAATCAGAACAAAGTTACTTTTTTGCAAAGGCACCCAGTGCTGCTGCTGCTGCTGCTGGTGGTTGCGGTTACATCGTGAGCACAGGATGTTGAGGCCTCTGTTGTGTCGCCCCCCACCACTGCCCTGACCGCCGCCTCTGCAGCGGTGTGTTCCCGCCGACGCAGCAGCCCTTTGGGCAGGAGGGCGACTCCAGCCTCTACAACAACATGAGCATCTCTGTCTCCATGACGACCGGCTCTGCCAGCACCACCTGTGGCAACGGACAAATGAGCATGGGCCCCGGACCTATGCCCATGCCCACTGAGCAGGTACGGCAGATAAACCACGGGTAGCCTTCTTTTTACAAACACTGTATTCTTGGAGCAGTTCGTCGGAGGCCTAGCGATCGAGTGTGCAGGCGGTGCAACTGCACAGGGAGCCCACAAGCTGTTGGGGCCCGGGCGCCGGGCTGCATTGAGGTCGGGTGGGGAGTGAAATTTGGACCAGGGCACTCCGTTTCATTCCTTGAACCAAGGCCGATGCCAACCACGCTAAGCTGCCGATATAAGTAATCGTTAGTGTCGTGATAAAAAAGCATTTAACTTGCGCGTGGTTTTGTCAACGCATTCTGGCTGCAATTCAGATGGAAATAATTTGCTCATAAAATAGCTGCAGTGTTGGACGTACTCAGCTTATCTGACGTATTCACCCGCATTTGGATGATGATGGTGCATTCAGTTTTGTGTGATTGTGAAACTGTTAATAGACCAGCGTGTGGTGAGGTATGGTTAAATAACACCCATCATCAAGCAGTAGATTGACAGGGATGTAATTTATTATTAGTGTGTTTTGGGCAGTGACCGCTCTTTGAATCCCAACAGGTTTGCGCGATATGTAGTTTTGTATTATAATACATATATAATTAACAGCCCTTTAGCGATCCAACAAATTTCACCACGCTGGGCAGAGCAGGCTAGTGAACATAGGGAGGACAGACACGGGGGTATTGATGTAAAGGAGAACAACGATTTATTTCTGCACTCTTATAAGGTATTGTTAATTATGAAAGTGGTGAGTGAGGTGTTTTTACCCTGTTAAATGCATACGACTGTGTTTGTGTAGGGTTGACACCAGATTTACTTTGTCTCTTCAAACAGGGAGGTGTAATGAGGCAGAGCATGAGCCAAGATGGTCACTCGCGCTACGATCAGTTTGCAGCCATGTCCGAAGCTGAAAAGGTAATATTTCCTTCACCGTTCATCGTGAGAGTGTTTCACAAAGAACAGCAGCAGTGAAGTTGAAATTCACCGTGAACTGCTCTCCTAGTCGTGATGATGATTAACAACCAGAGACGAGAACTGTGGCACAGACGCTGGGGTTAACGAGTTCCTTGTGGGTAGAAATAGTGAACGCCAATGCTGCATGTTCACGGTTTATGGGTGTAACAATTTAAAAATTCAAGGTGTGCCTGCATTCAAACGAGCAGTGGGCAATGTTCCTATTGGTGGCACTGGGCTATTGGTGCGTAGTGGACAGAGGGCAGCATGGCTAAAGCCATTATCGTACTGTACTTCTATGCACCCACGTTTATTGCTCCCCTGTTCAATCCACACTGACCAGTGCGGTGTGGTTTGATAACCCCCACGGCAACGTGGGGAGACCTTCATCCAGCAGTTGATTGACAATAGGGCTGCACACGTACATGATGAGGGTGGGGTTAGTACCACTCAACATTGACACCAACTCCTCAGAAATGTAAAGCTGAATAAGGTGAAGGTGCAGCCCTGCAAGTGCTCGCTCACGCCAATGCTGGTCAGACATTGGAAGGGATGGAAGTACACATCACAGCTTACTCTAACCCCACACGACCTGCCGGTCGGCAAACTGCTATAACTATTATACTGCTAAAGCGGATTTTTTTCAAGTTAATTTGAAAAGCCACGGGGGGGGGAGGGGAAACCGTTGGAGAATAATCGAGACTGGCCAGCACCAACCCCCTGCCCTCCTTGGGGGCCTGCCTGTGGCGTGCGCGCGATCAAAACAGGTGCAGCAGGTGCAAGTGTTTGCGGACGTGCAGTGCACCGTGAACGTGCTCGGCAGCAACTCCTACCTGAACCAGGGCAACCAAGCGGCCGGAGCGGCGCCGGTCAAGGAGGGGGCAGCAGAGGACGCAAACAACGCGCAGACACAGCGCAACTCCCTGCTGCAGCAGCTGCTCATGGAGTGACTTCTTCCCCTGCTGCTCATCCTCCTCGTCCTCTCTGTTCTGCGCGTGGGCGCCGAAGGAGCCGGCGCAATTCTTCCGGCCGCAGTCGTCGCGGGGATCTAGATCCGCTGCGTCGGTCGAGGTCTTCTGTGCCGAGCGAGTTGGCTCCCGTGTACTGCGCCCACAACCTCGCCCGCAACCACCTCTCCTCTCAAAACCCAAGGAAGCAAAGTTGCATAGTTGCCGTGTTTTTTTTGCATCGTGCTCTTTTTCTCATCGTATCCAAGAATGCTTCCAGCTACGCGGTACAGAGATGTTACTTCGACGCAAAAAAACAAAAACTCCCCAACGGAGTGATTTGTGCTCACGTGCTGCACTACATGCCTATTATGGTGTTTGCTCATTTGCAAAAAGAAAAAAAAAGTAGCATCTCCATTTATTGATGCGTACTATTTTCATAAGTTTCAAACTGCAAGCTGCGGACTGTTAAATCATGAAAAGCCATACTTGTCTGCCAGCTTGGGATGGAGATCCGACTTGAGACGTCGTTGTGAAGTGTGAACGAATGGCGCAGCGTCGCCCGTACTGCGGCATGTCCCATGAAATGGGACACGAACGTTTTGTTATTGACGGCACAGAGAAGCCGAGCAAAAGGACGAACTCAGGACATGCAGGGAAGGCTTCATTATGGCCTGCAAAAAAAAATTGGAACAATTTTTAACCCGGAGCATACCCTGGCAAAAAAATTATTTTATCTCGATGGGTGCTCGCCTGGTTATAAAAGGACTCGAATGGTCGATTCAGAGAGAGTGGTCATTTGCTGGCAGGGTGACCTCGTGAGGTGGAATAGAAAGCTTGAAAAGAAGCCATGGGATTCCCGCACTGCTCCCCCTTCCTAGGGGCAGTCGGCAGACGTAGACGATGATGTGAATGTAGTTGCGACGCTGGATGAAATTCGGCCAAGATGCATCACTCCCAGTGGCAGCACAATCCCCGACGAGCAACACCACCACCACCACCAACCCCTCCCTCACCTTCCAGCGAATGCACTAAATCCTGTCTGAATGCTTCATGCTTTCCCGCATTGCTTTTACGTTTCTATGACTTCCTGTAGTTTGTTCCTTAGTTTTTGTGCGTGCCCAGTCTGCTCAATGTGCTGTAAATAAAAATCGCCCAAAACAGATATATTGCTATATTTTTACACTCTTAGACCAAATAAGGATGCTTGCTGTAGGACAACAGAGAGAAAATTACAAAGCGTGCGACTCGTTAGGTGAAACATTTTCATTGGATTGTGATTAGCGGGGTAGTGGGAAGACGCGAGTACACCTTTAGCTTATGCCAGCTTTGTGTGAGCGCAATGTCTGAATCGTAAGAGAAGCAATAATTTTAATGGATTGTTAAAATGTCATTTGAACCGAATAGCCATATTAAAACAGGGTAAATAACGATGCAAACGTATCTGTTCATGCAAGTGTGTACATGTTGTAGTTTATTTTGTATCGCACACTGGAGGTTGGTTGATTGCATCACACAATCCTCAGTCTCGTACAATAGGAATTTTAACTGACAAATGGGCGAGCATGACTTAATCTAAGCCCGACCGCTGGGGGGGGGTGTTTTTTTTAACTGGAAGACAGCTATGAAAACGACACTACACAATACCACGAAAAAATGGTCTTTGGGAATGTACACCTGAGTGTACAAAATGCATGTATTTTAATCGTCAGCATAGTGGATCCTATTGGTCTAGAAAAAGCTACCCATGCCCTCGACTCTTGCGTTTATTGGCCTCAATTGTGTAATATGGCTTCCTAATGGACCACCTCTCCTGTAATTCAAGTCTGAATTTGGCTTTTTGAAGGCAGCTTTCCTGCAATTTCAGCATACACAGTATTGTTGTCAGTTTAAAAAAAGTGTTAAGACTGCACACAAGGCATTTGTTGAATACAATAACAATGAACGACTTCGCAGACATGCTGTTTTAAAATAACCTCCCAACTTGCCTTGAATTTGCAGTTTTAAGCATCTTTTCAGTGTACTACTGCGTACGTTTTCGCAGTTATACTGTACGGCTCTGTATTCAGGTCGTACCTTATGGTCCGACGTTTCGCTCCACGTGCTGGGGGGGGGAGCTTCTTTAGCAATTGGAGCAAAACGACGAACATCAATCTGAACGACACGTGGTAACAACCCGAAAACACGTCGGAGAGCTATATTTTCAGTGTGCCCAATGATATAGCAATAATGAAGTTTTCCCCGATGTAACTAAACCATCATTACCCCAAGTTTTATGAACATCGGTAATCGCTATCCCCGTTGTAACACGAGAGTTTATGAATGTTTGGCACGTCCCACTGCAGCGCACACGATGCAACCTACGCAACAGCGTCTTGCGAATTTAGACAATTTGTTGAGCAAGCATATGAGGTCGATTGTGTATATAACTTTAATGTATTAATCAGGAGGCGAGAATAGGTACCGTGGGAATTTTATTTCACATGGATTTACACGATGATTAATGGTCAACCAAATTCATAGCGCGCAATGGCACCACCATCGATACTTGCCGTTTTTTGACTTTTCCCCCTGCGTACTTTGCAGCAATGTGTCATGGCAAAATGCTTGCTTCACCTGTGCTCTTCCGGCCACATAAACAAGCAGGCGTATTAATAAACTCATGCCGAAGCCGTGTATCGTCAATATTGTGGTTAGAAAGGAGAGAGCAAAACGTTTAATCATGGGCATTGGACTTGTTTTTGCTAAGAAGTGAATGAAACCGGGGTGATTGTTGGAAGAGCAATGCTAGCGCCATCGATTGCAGATGTTTTCATTAATATATGAAATATATATTTTAAACGAAATGGACATTTTCTGAAAGTGTGTAAAGTTCGGAACAGCTGAAGCCTTTTTTTATTCTTACCGTAGGTCTATTAGATTATGAAGTGTTTTACATGTTCCCCTTGATGAGAATATTTTGTACAGGAATGCTTGTATAGTTAAATAATGTGTATAATGCTTGACTGCTTTGCCTAAAAGAATACAAACTGTTTTCAATGTATGTGCATATTATTATGAATAGAAATCTTCAACTAAAACAAATCTTACTTTCCCCATTTTTTTTACATTTGTAAGATATCCGATGTGTTCATGTCTTGTTGGGAGATGCTTACGAGATGAGATTTGTGAAAAAACTTCATGATTATCTTTCTCTGGCTTTCCACCACAGGTATGCATGAGTCCATGTAACATTTAAATTGCATTGAGTCCATTTTTGCGTGCATTTCTGTTCGTATTGCATATAGACACTTAAAAGTATGAGGGGGTCTTATGTAATGACTTATCATTCATTTGTCTTTTTACAAGCCCTGCCCTTAATGACTGTTATTATTAATATATATCTCAAAAGCTCGTGCAGCTTTTACAGATAGAAGCCATTCAAATGTATCTACATTTGCTGTTTTTGTTAGCTTTATTAATACAATGTAAATAAATCTAACAATGAACCAGTGTTCTTTATTTGCTCGCCTTTGTAATGTTTCCCCTTTCGGATTTTTTTTTTACAAAGTGAATCCATAGTGCACTGTGTGTAATCAACACATGTGAGAGGGAAACGTTGCAACACATGACCAGGGCCTATTTTAAATCTAAACAGTAAAACAAATTTTCAAATACTAGAAAGTGTCCATGTGTTTATCCTATAACACAGTTCGCCCTTCTAATAACTGGGTGTTGGAATTAACACATGTTCAGTCAGTAGGAAGACATGTTTCCCATGATGGCAATATTCATCTGGAACTGCATTTTTCACACTTATGAAGTTGAATATCAGATGAGTATGCAAATTAGTAATTCGCTGTGATGTACAAGGTGTTACAGCTGATACTCTGAAGTGAGTTCTGACATCTACACTGACGTCACAGCACTGCATTGGCTGATGCAGATCACTAAATACATTTGAATTGGTTAAAGATTTCAGTTGGGCTCAGATTTATTGCCAGAATTAGTATTAGCACATGCATATGAACTGCTGTGACACTAGCCATCTGAATTTGACTTGAAAAAAGTAGTAGAGTGATTGTGTTTAAAATGGCTAAATAACGGACATACCCCTTCAAATCTCTCAGGGTCTATTTGTAAGTTTCTTAAGTGTAGATATTTACCACAGTAACTATCCCAACAGTTTCCACGAAACCATACACAATCTGTATTGCAAACGCATCACGGGGCCGTTGTCCATTAATCGATGTTGATCACGAAACTGGAGTTACTTGAGCAGTTTGAACTTCTTGAGCAAGTGGTGCACTTGCTCCTTGGGGTACGGTCGGAGGGCCAGGCACGTGGGGATGTTCTCCGGCTGCTCCACCCACAGTTTGTGTTGGATATTCTCCACCGTGAGCTTCTCTGACAACTGGATCAAGGCGTCCTTGTCATCTGCCTGCAAGCCAAACAGCATCGCTGGCAGCGTCAAAAGGCCACATTCTAGAGCAATTGTTTTTAAAATTCATTTTCAGAATTCTAATTTAAAAAAACTGACCACGTGGAATAAATTATCGGCCAGTTTCCCAGGTGCAATGCAGCTGAATGTGACATGCCATGATTTTCAAGACCTAAGTTTACATGAAACCTAGTCATAATGAACGTTTGGTGCGACTGATGATTAATTGTGCATTTTGAAAAATGAAATTGCACATTTATTTTTCCAATAAAACAGTCAAAGTAAATGAAAGTAATTATTTGGAGTGGCAAAGACATTAAGTAATTTCCATGAATTTAACAAACTTCATTGATAAATGCAGGTAAAATACTGTTAAATTCCCCCACATGTGCACGTGTATTTGTGGGAAGTTGTAAATTAATGGATAAAGTACTTGATTTTAAAGGCCCATAATCTCTTTCCATATGAGCAGAAATTAGTGTGAACTTGTAGCTGAACCTACTGCTAACACGGGAATATTTCTCTAACACGGGAGTTTGAATATCAAGAGGTGCAATGATGCGAAAATTAAACCAATTACAATTCCATATACAAGACTTGCAACGCAACATTTAGCACACTTTGCAAATCCACTGCTGGCTGAGGGCCTACCCACAACGTGACCTAGGTTTACCACGCTGGTTGGTGAAGGTGGAGACCACATGCGTGGCAGCAGAGAAGTAACATGACTCTACAATGCAATTCAGCTGCAGTCTACAATCACACGGAATGTCCCCAAACTTGGAAGCTAATCAGGTTTGAGCCGAGATAGTGTGTGGATGGGCTACCACCGCGTATTTTCTTTTAATTAAGGCCCACTGAGCGACCTAGCAGCAAATGATAGTCCAACTAAGTGGCTTATCATGTATACGTTTTAAAGCGGCCAAATACTCTAACCGCACGTTGATTCTGAATGTGGGAAAAACCGGAGGACGTGGAGAGAAAAAAATCCACGTGATCACACGGAGAGTGACACGCAAACTCTAAACATACAGCCGGCGTCAGGGTCTGGATCTATATAACAATTTTCAGAATAGATGACAGGAAAACCGAATGTCTCGGGGGCTCGGTTGGTAACCGACTCCAATGGAATTATCGTAACGAATGATGCATCAATATTTTAAATTTCCGCGCCTAGTAGATGGTACAGCACCGACGACCGCTGAATTGCAAATTCGGTGTACTGTACTGCTAACCATTATACTCACGCTAGTACCCTTCTTACGTGTCTGGGTTAAATGGGTAAACGTGTTATGTGTATTGCTCTAGACATGTTATTACGTGCAGCAAGCCGGTAAAGTTTTTTTTTTGTTACCGGTTCATTATTGCCGGGAAGGCAAGTCAACACATACGACACCCGACTCGGGCAATTGCTTCATGTTACAGGAATAAAGCAGATCCACGAGAATGTAAAGGTTTCTGTCACTCCACCTGCTGCATGAAAGCCTCCCACGCCGTGGAGGTGATTTGGCCATACTTCACGTTGGTCCCAGCGGGTTTGGCGTGGGCGGTGGGGGAAGCAGAAACGGTTTCAAAAATCGCGCATCGAATTTAGGTTGTTGATACGTTACATTTATCTTGGTAAGGTGATATAACGAACGCCCATTTCATCTACCGTCTTCCCTTTAACATTACCCGACCAACCAATATTCCGTGGCTTTATATCCTTCAACGCTTGGACAAGAGCGGATGAGGCACTGACACGAGTTGGATTAGAGGCGTGGGTTTTTGGGTCGTGGGTTCACATGCGGTCAGGTGCAACTGGATCTGGTTTAGGGGTCATGTGCAGTCGCGTTAAGATAGGTCAAATCGGATGTGATCATGTTGGGGTCGGGTACTGTGTCGTCAAATGGACCGGGTGGGTGTCAGATCACATGGAATTGGGTCATCTGAGGTCAAGATACCATCGGTTTTTTTTTTGGGCCACACGGTGTATGGGCCCGAGGTGAGGAGCGGTGGTGCAGCGGTTAGCGCTACGCTGCACTACGAACCTGGCGACCCGGGTTCGATTCCCGCTCACGGCAAACACCCAGTGACGATTATCTGAACCGGTCCAGGGCCTCTCCTAGGTCGACTCAGCCTCAAATGTGTACCTGGTGCGGTGTGTAAACGTCGTGTACCGTTCCGGCCTTCATAGGTGCTCGCTAACAACACTTGCCCCTACAGTCTGTTAAGGCTACACGGGGGATCTTTGTTGTTTGAGGTGAGAGACCGCACCTGCAGCACCACCTTGTGCATCGTGTCCAGGTCGCCCAGGTAGCGCTGCGTGTCCGCCTCGGCGTAGTAGAGATGCAGGGCGGCGCTGCACGCGTGGCACGCCTGCGCCACCAGCGCGCCCAGCGGCCAGCCCAGCCCGCTCTGCAGATCTCCCAGCACCACCACGTACTGCACCAGGCGGCCCGACATCGAGATCTACCCACACACTGGTTCCTGTCCTTGGCTTCTCCGCCCCCTTCGTCTTCCTCTTCTTTCGTACGGCTGATGACGATGCAGAGCAACGACTCACAATTCCAAGCCAGAACAACCGCGTCACGGGAGTAATTTGTGGGAAGAATTACGAATAGAGATCTTACCGCGTTGCTGGCTCTCTCTTAAACGCCACCTACTCTTTTTTTTTGTTTTCCCCGCGCCCGTCCGCTGCCGCCTCCTCTCTGAGCGACTGCTGCACAGAAGTAGGGACCAGGCGGGTGCGGTGGAGTGTGGTGGAGTGTGTTGGAACGTGGTGGAGTGTGGCGTGCGAGCGGCTTGGTGGCTATGTGTGGGAGTGCGAGCGAGACACGTGGAGGCGCGACCGCCGAGACAAAGTTGGAAGATCTTCTTAGGTTTTTTCGTTAAGTCACGTAGAAAGTAAAATAAAATAAAAACAAAAATCACGACGTTTCGGAGGTTGGAAGAGGCAGAGAACGTCCCGGGCGGCCATCTTGCGTAGGGAGACCTTGCCCCGTGCGGCTCGCTGGAGCAGGGGGCGTGACGTGGCCCAAGCGGCGACAGCTGACGTGGGGCGCCCCGCCCACAAACTTCCCCTTAGCAAGATGGCGGCGAAGTTGACGTCGCCTAGATTATGACGTCACCCGCGAACGGAGTCTGAATATTTATTTGCCGGAGAAATCCGTGGAGCTTTAAAGCGTTTTCTTCTTATTCTCTCGGATGTACAGCAAAGGGGCGGCTCGGAACGTGAACAACAAGAACACAAACAAAATGCGATAGGAGCGCAAATTATAGGAAAGGTAAACAAATCACTTACAAAATATCTCACCAGATAAGGCTCACTATTAATTTATTTTAGAGAAGCGATCTGGCTATCACAAATTATTGCCCGACCAAGTGGCTTATCATCATTACCACCACATGGAAATGTATCGCAGCAAAACAAATACCAATATAAACAGTGTGGAGGGGGGGGTCGATACAAGAATCTCATTGTCGATTCTTGTGGCATCGATTCGAGCGAAGCGATTCCATAGGATTCGTTAGGAACGGTGGAGGGGTCACCGTAACCTGGCGTGTGATTGGCCGCTGCTGGACCACGTGCGCGGCACCGACCAATAGGAGCCGCGGAATCGAGTTTCCCGCGCGTCGCGTCTCGCGCCTCGCTTTGAAAGTGAGAGCGGAAGTCGGCGTCGACTACAGCCGCGGTAACGACAGCCTCGCTCACACACACACAGACTCATACATACACACAGATTCACATACACACATACACCAGCCTTACTCACTCATACACAGCCTCGCTCACACATACACAGACACACACACAGACTCACTCACACACACAGCCTCACTCACTCATACACACAGACTCACTCATACACACACAGCATTACTCACTCATAACAGCCTCACACACTCATACACACAGCGTCGCTTACACAGTCTCACACACACAGCATTACTCACTCATACACAGCCTCGCTCATACAGCCTCGCTCACACACAACCTCACCTACACAGCCTCAACAATACACACACGGCCTCACTCGTACAGCTTTACCTACACCCATACAGCGTCAGTCTTATCATTTACAACCTCAACCATCCAAACAGCCTCGTCCGCCTAAAACCGCAACTTCGCACATCCACAACTCATCAAATCGCGTAAAGAATCATACTTCAGCTTCACGGCCCAACACCGCAGCCTACATCCCCAATACATATTAATTCGCCCTCGTATACATCGTCACCTCCAGCTTCACCCATCTACAGCCTCACCACCGTGTGTGTGTGTCAACACACCCCCCTCTTGTTAAGTCTCACCCACTCGCCTCGTCCCCAATACAGCCTCGCAGAGTGTTGTTTTGTTTTACGTCTCTCGCCTCCGCACTTCACAAAGTGATAGAGCTGGCCGAGAAAAGCCGTGGCCGCGATGGAAGAGGCGAATTCGATTCTCACTCGAGGTAAGATTTGGATGACTCTCTCAATCGTACAATAATCGATGCACTTCAGAATGTTTTTTTTTATTGTGGGAAGGAGCGTCGGATCTATGCACTGTGTGTCCTCGACATTACGTGGGCGGATAATGAAATAGGCCCGCATATAACCACGGTAAGGTCACTGCTGTCGTGTTGTTCTGTTACGTTATAACCTGCCACCGGACAGAACGTCTGTGAAAAAAGAGCTTTTGGGGCTCATCATATTCCTCCAGTATAGATAAATATTCTGATTGTGAATAAGGAAGGCGACTTGCGGCTGAGTGAGAATGATGGATCATCGGCCAAACCTCCCCCCCCCACCCCGACTGTCGCTTTACAGTGAATTTTATCAAGTAACAAAATACAAACTATGAAAAACAATAGGTTTTTAACCCCTTTCTGGCAATAAAACAGGAGTTTTTTTCGGTAAAGTCACGTAGATAAAAGGAAATAAATTAAATCACGACGTTTCGCAGGCAACACAAGCTTCCGTCTTCAGGTGGGACCGTCAGCAAAATTCTATCTTAGAGGTCTCTTCACTTGATACAGCAATTACTCTTCACTTGATACGGCAAGTTTGCTGTGACGGTTCCACCTGAAGACGGAAGCTTGTGTTGCCTCCGAAACGTCGTGATTGAATTGATTTCCTTTTTTTACCTACGTGACTTTACCGAAAAAACCAAAGAGTATGGACCCTTGCATGTCACGAAAACTTCAAATCTAGAAGGTGTTAAGATGTTCAAACACCAAATAGAAACATTTAGCAAGGAATCAAGTTCTGCATTAACCGCACGCGGTACTTGGTGGTGAACATGCAAACAAACATGCTCTTATGATACTGTTACATGCCTTGTCTTTGAAACTGATTAATCTATTCCATAGCAGCCATCCGTAGGGCCCAGTCTCAACCACCAGTGTCAGACCAGAGAACGCTTAAAGGCGAACAGTCCAAAGAAAATGCACTCTCAAGGAATTCATAGCTTAAAAAGGTTTTATTCACAAAATAAAACCTTTTTTGCCACAACGGACGTGGGGAGACTTCTTGCAGTTGAGTTTCAATCTGAGATCCCAGCTCGACCCTCCGTGGGAAGACTTCTTGCAGTTGAGTTTCTTTTAATCTGACCCCTTTATTTTAACTCGTTCCTCACTGCTTCGCGGGTTGGCACCTTCACCGCTGTGAATATGATGCTGGTTTCCCTCTCTGCCCACTTCTTGCATGTAAATAACAACAATATCATTCCAACCTGGTGCGTAACCTGCAAAGGCGTCATACAGCAGCTGGACTCGCTGGAGGCTCGAGCCGCGGAGCTTGCGCGGCGGCAGCTGTCGGCGCAGAGGAAGGATCACGATCTGCGGGACGCGTACGCCGAAGTACTTCGCCTGCGTCGGCGCAGAGACACCCTGCGCAAGGAGCTCGCCCGCAGACCCAGCAAGGTGTAACATCATTCAATTTGCCTGTCGACTCCATGCGGGTTGACTCCGTATTCTTGTACGGGGAAATTACGTTTTTCAGGTCCGTGCGGCGCTACAGCCGATTAAATGCGGGCACATTTTTTTTTGGCTTTGTTTGTGTTTCTCCCTTGTGATGGGACTTTTGTAGGATGAATATTGAGATTTATAAGGGCACTGGGTGACCAATAAGGTCTAAATTGGTCTGTAATAAGGGAGGCACTGAAAAGGGTTTGACAGGTATGTAACGTCCACATCGGGCAGTGGCAGCAGGGTGGAAGCCGACTCGAATCAGAATATGTATTTATACTGGAGGAATCAGATACTACTGATGGGAAATTGCTAATGTGAATAAAACAGACTTTTGACATGATATGGACTCTCGGTAAAAATGTGTGATGCACATACAGAATATGTTGACATGGAAACCTTCATGTCACTGATAGGGATATGTCACATGTCTGAAGTAACGTATTGTCGTCTACAGCCATAAAATTCATCCATATTTACAAATCTTGTGCTTTTTAAATTTTAAGTTAGTGTAGAATTTGTATGAAACATGGTTTAGCCACAAATTGTACTGACATCTTGTGTGTATGTGAAGATTTTGGCAGATGTGGTAAAGTCACCTACAACGAAAATACCGCGGGATCCCATCACCGAGCAGAAGCAAGCCGTCCTGAGGGCTAAAACCATCAAACTACAATCCATAATGCATCTCTACAGTCTGGCAGGTGGGCAGAGGGGCCATAATACTGAACAGCCCATCGACCACATGGCAAACACCTGTGAACTACAAAAAGGAATCAATGGAAGCATTAAAGGATACCACTACACATTAACTCAAACAATTTCCAGGCTCCCTGATTTTGACATAAACTTACAGTTTGCTTTTTATCTTGTCATCTACAAGAATAATGTCTGCTTCGCCATTTGGTTTGGTGTTGTCACCAAATCCATTAGGATTTAACTACCTAAAGCAACTAAACCATGAAAAATTTCCTTGTTAATCAACACTGTAAATACTGTACTATATGGTTGGTTAGTATACCCTTTAAATGCACATTATTGTGCTAATGAGCTTCTAATGAGTACAAAGTAATGTGGTCATTCAGTGTCTGTCATGGTGAGTGTCACTGCAATTTGAACGGTGCATCCTGAGCTCCATAAACCACATGCTGGCAGTTGTTGTTATTGTCGTTGGTACAGCATATGTCCTAACACGTTTGAATGTCCTTCATGCCTCGTCTGCCAGGCATTACTGCACAGCCGATATGGGAAAAGGGTACGGTGATTTTCACGCTGGGAACGGCATTTGGGGGCGAGTACTACGAGAGCTACTATGTGGAGGTGAAAAAGCAAGATCCTCCGCGTTTGCTCCGACACTCCTTCCCGCAGTTTGTGCCGCTCAAGGAGCTGACAGAGAAGCACCTGGCCAAGAACCTACAGCATTTCATTTGGGTCCTCGGCGATTACCTCAATGCTTTTGTTGCGCGCAGAGAGCAAGTCGAACGCACCAAGGTGATGCGCATGTCACACATGAGACGATGAACGAAGAGTATTGAAATTGCCATGGATTTATTTTATTTCATACTAATTTGGTATGGAGACCCTGGCTTCATAATTTCACTACTGACTGAATGCATATTGATACTGCTGCATGCTCATTTAAAGATGAGACGGGACTTTTTATTTGATGAAAGCTGATGTGTCAAATCCCAGTCTGGTTGAAATGTTTATGACTTAATTTTTTATTTGATAAATCTTGTTGTAGTTTATTGGGCACATCGCCTTATGACTTAATTTCGAAATTTTGTATTTACATCGGTAATATTTTGTTCCTATTTATATATCCAATTGAAATATGAATTTTCATATACAGAAATCCGCGGTATTTATGTATCCACGGGTTTCTTTTGGCATACCAATTTTCTAACCGCAGTATGGAGTTTTATGTATCCGCAGTTTAGCACGGGGACTAGCACTTGTAATTTCAAATCACCCGCATCTGTATTCCGTCTATTTATCATCTCATCTCCAGCTCCCACCACTGCTCTCTTCCCACCAATATGGTTATGTGCGTGCACATACCCCTATTGCTATGCATTATTCCATGTTTCTTTACCTTTAATTATTGTTTGTTTGCAATAATGTTGCCCTTAATTACGGCCTCAAATTGTGCAACCAAGAGGGGTGGGCAACGCCCCTCTTCCTTCTGTTACAACGTGGTGGGTGAGGCTCAGAGTTCATTGAAGCGGCCACAGGAGGTTCGGTATCCATCAGATATTCTTTATTTAAAATAACGTAAAAGTTATCATAAAAACAGATTAAATATAGCAGAGCTACCCAGCCACAGCCAAGGCACCAGCTCACCCATCCTCCAAGAGCTCCCCCCTTTATGTAGGTGGAACGCTATCCCTTCATTATACCATTATTATTAAATACAGCTGTTCCCCAATTGCATCACGCAATCATCCCGTGTGTGTGTCCACACACCAACAAACCGAACTGCCCCTCCAGTCCCACACAAAGTACCCAAGCCCCAACCATCTCCATAAGGCGTCACCGCTGATCACTACACTTATAACCACCACCATCATGAACGTCATCATAATTACCATGAACTTCAACCCTCAGTATTAAAGTTAAATAACATTACTTAATTTTTTTGTATTTTGTTATTTGAACATTTATTGCTTTTTTATTATGGTGTGTATTTTATTTTTGTTTGTTGAGGAAACGGGCAACTTTGTTCGGCTTTGACGAGTGTGACCACGGCCACGGTTGCCCTAACCCCCTATTTCCCATAAGGCTGAACGCCGTTTTGCAAAACCAACGGCGGTTTTCAGGAATGTAAACCCCCCTCGGTTGGCGAGGAATTGCCATAATGTGCATTTTGATTGTCGTTTTCTCTTGTTTAGAGCAAGTTCTCGGATATGCTGGTGGGCAGCTTTTCCCGCAACGCTGCAATCACCACCATGCACTTCAAGTATCGGTTCACATTTGAAGAGCAAAACTTTGTGGTAGCAGCCCGTCTGGAGTACTCCAGCTTGTTGAGAGTGCTGCCTGGCACCGTCACTCTCTCATTGAAAGGTACAGTTGGAGATTTTTCAATAAAACATAACATCTTTATTCAACACATGGGTTGCAAGGATTTAAAAATATAATTGGTTCTGTCATGTTTTCATCGGGCAGCATTTACAGCTCGGTTGCACACACAAGTAAGCAGACAAGTAAATGTTGCAAATTTAATTTGAATGAATTATGGATTTTTTTAGATGTTTCATTTACTGTCTTTTCACTTGTAAACAAATCCTTTATTATAATTTGGAAAATGTTTAAATTTTTAATCGTACAAATATTTTATTTAATGAACTATCACAGAAGTCATGATGTACACATACTATATTGGAGTTGGGTTAAAAAGGTGATGTTTTTTTTATATTTCCAGGGGTGCAAGATAGCTCCTCAAACCTTGAAATGATTCTGGAGAAACAGGAGCAAGAGTTTAAGTCAAAACTTCTTTTTGAGGCTTTTGGCAATATATAGGTATGACACTTGAGTGTGCTGAAAATATATTGAAACTCAAAATATTAATTATAGTGGAGATATGAAAAGTCCTTGTTGTTGCAGCCACCATCCATGATCGAGCCACTGCTTGGTGAAGACCTTCCCAAGTCTCAATTTTTCATGGTTTTGCAATAAAAGTTCATTTAGCAGATTTCTTTACCCTATCTCCACAGTGGACATCCTTTTCAACGTGCTTCCTCCTTTGGCTGCCACTGTCATTCAGCTCAGCGTCCGGTCATTTTTCATTACCACTCTCACCTACTGTTTGTTTTCATCATTTTCATCCCAGTCCACCTTCAATAACTGCCCTCGGTATGCACACACTGCTGTGTTTCACAGTTATATCTCTCTTGATTTGAAGCTTTCGTGACTGCAGGAATCCATACTCTTTGGTTATTTCGGTGGACGCTTGTGTTGCGCCCGAAACGTCGTGATTTATTTTATTTTATACCTACGTGACTTTACCGAAAGAACCAAAGAGTATAGTTATATCTCTCTAACGATATATTTGTCAACTTGTATATGACTTGTTTTGCTCATTTTACAGACACCTTCATTAATTTCTCTGTCAACTACCCTTATACTTTATAGGTTGGATATGTCTTCATGCGGCCTCAGTGTAGCTGTTTTATTTTTGTAAATGCATTTAAATATTTAAAAAAAAATAATTCTAGATTTGAAGCTTTTAACCTTGGATTATTCGAGCTTAGATGACTCCCTATTCATGTTCTACAAAACCTAGGCATAATGGCATTTTATATGAATTAGTATGTGGTCAATGTTAGAGAACTTTTTTAAACCGTGCTTGCTCAGGTGGTTTGTTGGCTACTAAATATTCTTGGCTCTTTCGGTAAAGTCACGTAGATAGAAAACTAAAATCCAAATTCAAAGCAAAAAACCCACGACGTTTCGATCGCAACACAAGCAGTCTACAATATCTGTGTTGCGATCGAAACGTCGTGGGTTTTTTGCTTTTTGTTTTCTATCTACGTGACTTTACCGAAAGAACCAAGAATATGAATTCCTGCAGTCACGAAAGCTTTAAGTCAAAATTTGGCTACGAAATGTTCCATTATGTTTCCAATGATCGTTATAAAAAATGTTAATATGTTTTATAATAATCTAACAATGTAATTATTTAAGTATTTTTTTCTTTTTTTTACTTTTGAATATAAGAATGATATATAATTCCATGATTGAGGCATGTCCACTTTCATTTTTTGTTACTTTTGTTTTGCAGATCTCTTGCAAAAAGTCATCCCAGGACTCAAATAATTCTAGTTGTTACGCTTAAAGGAGTAACCATTGCCCTTTGCAGCATTTAACAAAGAGCTGAACCAGATGGTATTATGCAATTCAGAGAATCAGGACCATTTGGATCAAAATTAGCAGACCTCTTCACGAAATGTTTAGCTGCAGTCGTACACTAATTGATAGTTATGAGAGTTGGCAACATTGGTAAGGAAAAGTCATTTTTAATTAATTTCCTGTACATATGCAATTTTATTCGCTAGTTTTTAGTTAAATCACGTGTTGAAAAATGTTCCTAGCATCTACCTTGAGACTGCCAATCTAATATGTCTTTGGCAATCCTGAAAGCAAGCTGCTTTCCATTCCGAACTCGAGAATAGCTGTACATTTTTTGTAGCCAAGAGCACATGGCCTTCTACACCCATCAGGGTGCCCCCTGGCATCCAGAATCGGGAACAGCATGGTCAAGTCCAGAGAGCCTAGCCACATGCCCAAAATGGTATTGGTTGTGAGTGCTTGTCATGCAGGTAGAAAACCTTGTCTTTGGTTCTATGAAGTCATCCCACCAATACCCCCAAGAGTTTGTGAAGAGATTCGGTGACGAAGAAATGAAGCTGTCCTCGGATGCCGTCGGCGTTGAAGTTGCTGATCCATAAAGGACAAGGAAGCACGCAAAACTTGATGCCGTGTATATTTAACAATGCCGCTTTCCACGTTATCCTTGATTTTCATGACTACTTAAGTCAAGCATGACATTAAATACAGTAGTTGATAAATTAAAAAAATACAATAATTTTTGAACTCGAAAAATAGCTTCTTGCCTATGTAAGGGACAAGAATAAAATATTACGAATTGAGTTACAAGATACGGTCCACTACTTGGAAGTGTTGAGGATGTTGACTGCAACAGCTGAGCCATGCAGCAGAAGGAAGGACAGTGGCATGGTATGGCAGCACCCAATGGCTGTCGTGACCTTGGAGAAATCCGTAAAATAGTTTTATATGACTTCCGTAAAGATATATCAGCTGTTTGTTGACTATACATGGCTTTGTATATATGCTAGATTTAAAATATGTTTTATATTTATGCTTTCAAATATTTTAGCATGTATGCTAGTCCTGTTTTGTCAAGAAATAAACTGGCTAACATAACTTTATTCTGTGTTTTCATTTTTAAATTACCAGCAGCCTTAGTATATTATTATCCAAAGTCAACCAATGTTAGCCTGTTGGGCTTTTAAATATCCCAATATTAAAATGTTATTTGTAATCTATAGGTAATACTTGTTAGTAATACTCTGCACATCTGACCTGCCCCTGCTGGACATCTTTGAAAAAAGACCTTTATAGCTAATCGGATTTCCTCCAGTATCACTAAATACACCTGTATTCTGATTCTGTGAAAAATCTTGCATCGCTCATCGGATTTCTTCCGGTATAAATACATTTTCTGATTCTCTGAAAACAAGCTTTATCGTGCGTCAGATTCTCCGATCGATATACATTTTCCAATTCTGTGCAAAAGCTTTATAGCTCTTTGGATTTCCTCCGAAATACTTTTTTGGCGAAAAAGAGCTTTTAAACTCATCCGATTTCCCCTCCGGTATAACGAAATATTCTGATTGTTAAAAAAAGAGCTTTACAGCTCATCGGATTTTCCTCCGGTATAAATTATTTGATTCTGCGAAAAAGAGCTTTATAGCGCATCGGATTTCCCCTCCGGTTTAACTAAATATTCGGTTATTCCATGCTTTCCCACCTGATGATTGACGCTTGTGTTGCGCCCGAAACGTGATTTATTTTATTTTATACCTACGTGACTTTAACGAAAGAACCACAGAGTATGGATACCTGCAGTCACGAAAGCTTCAAATCAATATTAAATACTCGTAGGTTTTTTCGGTGAAGTCACGTAGGTAAAAAATATAGAAATAAAATAATAAATCACGACGTTACGGAGGCAATTATTTATATTATTTTTATTATAAATTTTTACCTACGTGACTTTACCGAAAAAACCTAAGAGTATGAATCCTTACAGTCACGAAACTTCAAATCTAGATTTCGATTTAAAGCTTTCGTGACTGCAGGGATTCATCTTCTTGGTTCTTTCGGTAAAGTCACGTAGAAGGGAAATAATAAAATAATACAAATCAAACATAATAAAATAAAGAATAAAATAAAATCTAGAATCAAGATTAAATATTCGGAGTCTATGCCAGGGTGACCCCTGACCCCCCCCTTCCCTCCCTCCCTCGGACGCGGTCTCCATGGCAACGCGACCATGGCGGAGGTTGCCGACAGCCGACGCGACGAGGCCGACTACAAGCGCCTGCACAGCTTCCCTCTGCTCAGGGTAGACCGCCTCGCGACGCGCCACCTCCTCCGTGAAGGAGGAAGGGGGGGATTGAAGTTGCAGCCGAGCGATTTTAATGGTTGAAAGAAGCAGCGGCGCTCGCGCCCTGCGGAGGTGATCGCGGCCTTCGCGGCGGGCGATGAGCCTCCCGTGTTTCCTGAGTTGCCGAGCCGAGAGGCTGAGGGGGGGAGGGGAGCGACTCTCCCCCCCCCACTCCGAGCCCGCGGGGCAAGAGGCCGGGCGATTTACTTAATTTGAGTAATGAATTAGCAATAAATAAACTAATTGCCGATGATAATGGAGCTGAGTGATGAATAAACTATCCGCTGCTAAATGATAGGTTCAATGAACACTGCGATTGAACAACTGCTGAATAAACGAATTGCTGCTAAACACTTCTAAATTGCCCGTATAGATTACTGATAAGTAACGCGCGGTTGATAAATAAGCAAGAGACAATTTTCTACTAAATGATTAACTGCTATATAATGCACGCCTCAACACTGAAATTACTAAACAAATTACTGGACCGCTAAACACTCTACGATTAAATAAATACATACCAAATAAATAGTAAATGCCCCAACTAAATAGGTTGTCATAGCGTATTGTGCTTTACATTAACAGGGGTGAGAAGACTACAGAGTGCTGCCACCAGTAACATGGTAAAGTGTTTGTGTAGCCTACGCCTGGTCGATGATGAGATTAAACACATAATGCTTGCGAACAAACGTCTAAGGCCAGAAGACTAAATCAAAGTTTTAAACGTGGGTTATTTTACAATTGAATCACCGGCGTCGTAAAATTGACTACTCGGTATGCAAGAACGCTTTACTGCTATTACTTACACTTGAAATTATTGTGTTAACTGTTTACTAAATGAACACTAAACAAGTTGCACACATGTCATTAATAAATTACTACTAAATAAACGCTCAACTATAATGTAGTTCCTAACACTTCACGCGTGTTGTACTAAATATTATTGATACTTCAGCAATTACAAAAGGCGACTATCAAATACCTTAACTGTTTTATTACAAGTTCTTCCGTAGCACGATATCTAATAAATAAATATTTGAATCTAATAAATACCAGAGGTGTGGACTCGAGTCATGTGACTTGGACTCGAGTCAGACTCGAGTCATGAATTTGATGACTTGCGACTCGACTTGGACTTGCATAACAATGACTTTGTCCCACCTATGAGATGTGGACTCGAGTCATGTGACTTGGACTCGAGTCAGACTCGAGTCATGAATTTGATGACTTGCGACTCGACTTGGACTTGCATAACAATGACTTTGTCCCACCTCTGATAAATACCCCCCGCTTAAGGGCGCTGTGGTGAAAAGGCATTCCGAAGGCTCAGGTTTATCGTCCGCCCTGGCTCGATAAAAACGAGTAATCACTTTGTGTTGAGTTTAACAGTCGTTCCATTAGAAAGAGTCACTTCGCCCGGCCATGCTAATGTGGATTTTTGTTTTGTTTTTACCACTGGCTCAAAGTTGCTGACGGAGATGGGAGCCGCCCGTTTACAAAGGGAGACGCTGGACTTAAAACATTGTAGAATATGTAATGTACACGTAGTCACGGGGCACAGTAAATGTCGTGTAAATGCAGTATACATTATATACCGTATACTCTGTATTACAGTACATGTATTCAACCATTCCTGTGTATGCACATCCACGAGGATATGTTGTCAGCAGAGGGCAGTGCTGTTAAATAAAGTTGACTACAGTATGTGCCAACATTTACACCGCGGGCCTTTAGAAACCCGCACTGAACAGGGTGGTGAAGTATGGGTAAACAACCCACCATGACTGGCACAATGTGGGGAGGCCTTCATCCAGTGCAATGACAAAGGAATTTAATCATTTGTGATACGAAAATATTTAATTATTCAGCATCGTATTTTTATCTGGCCTGGTACCGAATTAGGTATTCAGTATCTCAATATGAATGCCAGTACGTTTTCCTCCTGTGTGCATGTGCCCCAGCACACAGACATGCCAGAAGAAATGAGGACAGAGACCATGGAACTGTGTGTCACAGCATGTGAGAAATATGGCACCAACAATGAGGTAAGTGTTGTTCGTGTATGTTGAAGATGCTACCAATTTATTGTCAGCATAAGGCAAGCAATTTAGAAGTTTTTGAAGGACGTGGTCACAAAGTGTTGTAGACAGCCGTAAAAAGAAGGTTGTAGTTTTTAGAATGACAATGTAACGACAGAAATTGGAGTAGCACCCAGAAGTTGGCAACTGAGGGGAAAACCTAAAGCCTAATAGTGAGATATCATAAGCATATACCTTTATGGATGGGTTTCTATTTTGCAACAGCTGCAAGATATAGGAGAAAAAGCATCAGTTAAGTGTAGTGGCATCTAGGCGTTGACTAGTCAACATCAAACATCTAATTGATGTGTGCTTAAACTGTAATTTTCAGCTTTGTAAACGTTTAGCTGAAAAATGTTTGAACCAATCCAAGATGTAACTTGTAAGGCAGCATAGTTGGAGTGGCGAGAAACATTGTGTGTGTGGAGTCGATGGATGTCCAACCTGTGCGACAGCTTGCAGCCAAGATGATCAAGGAGTCAATGGACAAGAAGTTTGGATCCTCCTGGCATGCCGTGGTGGGCGAGGGATTCGGCTTTGAGATCACTCACGAGACCAAGAACATTTTGTATATGTTCTTCGGAGGCAGTATGGCAGTTTGTGTCTGGAAGTGTTCCTGAGCTACTCTTCACTTCGCGTCATCCTTGGCACGACTTTCTTACACACAGATGCACACTGATTTGCACTCAGCTCTGGTAATCGTAACCAACTGGCATACCGAGAGTGTTTTTTTAAACTTGCATATAAAATGTAGGCTGATGTGTGTTTTTAAAATTCTATTTCATATGTGAATCATGAAGCTTTTTTTTACGTTAAACTATTTTGAGGTTCTGTATATTACATTCCTTCATACTTGGGACCCTGTATCTTCCAACTTAATTGCATCATGGTGTTAATGCTCATTGAAATATTCCAATACATTGTATAGTGCCATTTGCAGATTCAACTATGTTATTTCAGAATACTTAAACTATTTACATTGGATTTTAAAGTGTGATTTAACGACACTTCCCAAATTTTGTTAAACAGCAAAACTGTTTAAATGTTCACGAACGTTTCACCTTCCTACGTCTCAGGTTATGTTCTCGCCCAAACTGGGAAGTCAGGTGACTTCTTCATCTCATTATTCCCATAGTGACCCCCCCCCCCCCCTCTTACCCACTTGCTACCCCATCTCCTTCCTTAACTCTGCCACTCGCCTCATTTTTCCACTTACCTTCACAGCCTGTTCCACCAGATTCACTTGGCTGCTATCCCACCTCGGCTTCTCCAACCCATGCACGTTTTACAACATTGAAGTGTGTTTTTGCGCTGCACGTGTCAAAGTGGAAGTAGGCTTGAGATTGTTTTTTTTATTGTTCCCATAACTATATTTTCAGTTATACTTGGTATACTTCCTATGAAAATCAAAGGAAGTGATAGTAAACAACCCAGCAACCAAGCGTAAACTTGCGAAAATTCACTTTGTTGTACTAAAATCCAGTAAAGTATGAGTTGCACTACCCCAGTCCATAACCACAAGAGAGTGCTTGAGATGTATTACATGCACCTGCCATGAAACAGATTGCATCAGAATATTATTAACTGTTTTAACATCAACTTGGGTATTGTATTTAATAACTGCAATTGTAAAGCAATTTGAATACTTGTTGGATATGAACTAATCATCGGTTGTCTGTAATTCCACGACATGTGAGCAGACCTGCATCTAACGATCGTGCTCAGGTGCTCTTTTAGGAAATGAGGATATGATGATCGTTTAAAACAGATTCTGACGCTCACTATAAGTGTATGGAATTGCACGTGTAAGAATCGACTTTTTCCTATCATGAATATCGCTTTATATTTGATGCATTCGTACCACGCCAAGGATAAAAGAATGGAGTTTATAGTTACAAATCTTAACAATTCCTAGAATCATGGAGAGATTTAATTCCTGTTGGAAGCACTAATTAACTGCTGTGGATTTCTCATGTATGGTCAAAAACATGTCTGAATTTATATGAAGTGGCCCTGAAACGTGTTTCACTACATTCTTGAACACATTGTAATTTACTGCGTTTGAAACTTAAAAATAAGCACACTTTATTGTAAATGTAATAGCTGTGATTTGAGTGGTACAATGTCAAGTAATCTACACTAATGTGATCAAATTTTTGTTCAAAATGCAATACATTTGATGGATTAATCATGTTCAAACTACCTGATATCGCATTCATCGTGTGACAATGCGTCGTGTTTACGCTTGAAATGACTTTTTGTTCCTTTATATACATTTAACATGAATAAAAAGTTTGGAGAAAAAAATGCGGGAATTGTGTTGCTTGTAAATATAGTCGTTACATCAGTTAATTTAGAACATTTTCCAGATGAACTGTCTGCAAGTAATTATTAAATATGGGAAGCGGTGGTTCTTTGTAGCGGGAGGTGTGACCTTCCCCAAGTATCAGGGTTGCAGGAATTTTATACTCTCGGAAGCACTAATTAACTGCTGTGGAGCATATTCTCCCTGTACTTCTTTGTTCCCGCGTCGATCTATGATCCCTTGCTTTTAGTGACCGACATGAACGTTTCTGCGTGGATTAAATATCGGCCGTTCTATAGGATTCCGAGGGGGGGTGTAAAAAGTACGGGTCGCAAACTCCGAAAACTGCGCAAAGTGAGCAAACTCCGCAAACTGCGCAAAATACGCGAAACTGCGCAAATCCCGCAAACTGCGAAAACTCCGCAAACTGGGTGAACCCGAGAGGACACGTGACCCAGATGGGGGTGCGAGGGTCACGTGAAAGATCTGGAAGGGGGCGTGGCCATGGGTCACGCCGCAGCAGTTATAAGCCACGTCCCGAGAGGGATTCTGGGGTCCTCGACATCCGTGGACCAGTAGTCATCCCGTCCAATGTGTACATAGTCAACCGTGGTTCTATTTACGTAACAAACCTTGGCTGTGTCGGGTGGTGGCGGGTTTAACAACACACGATCTAACCCAAACAAACCTATATTATGGATTACTCGTGTTTGTAATTGTCCATCTGCAGTGTTTGTATTTTCTCGGTACAATGTTTCAGTTGCTTACACTAATTACTTTCAGCCACTAGCTGTCACTGTAACCTCACTCAGTTTTTCCGTTCGGAAAAAAAGGCGCATCTCTCGCTTATGCGTGTGTGTGTGTCGTGTTTACACGCTATTGTTTTGTTTATGGATCGCCGCTGTGTCGTTGCACAATTGCTGTTCCGAGGGCGAATTTAGTGACAGAACGTTGTTGGGCCAGAAGCACTGGAATCTTGGGTTCATTTTGCAAAAAAGCTGCATGGAATTATTATCTATAAAATATTTAATCGCCTTCAAGACCGTGCGAATTTTTTGTCGCGAATTAAAGAGGGGAATGGATGATTCATTAAGATATTATTTATGCATAGAGATTATTTAGATTATTTTGCTGCTATAAAGGTCATGCACATTGTTGAGCTGTCATTTGTGGCCAGTGGAGACTTACCTGGTCAAAAAAAAGTTTCGTTTTAATGTAGCTTGTGTGTATGTGTACATGATTCCAATTGGGTTCTCAAAGCACTTTAAACTACAATGAAACAACGTCTACGTAATTTGCCAATCTAAAGCCATGGCAAGATTGAGTTGTGCTCAGCCTTACAACTGAATTTTCTCTATTGGCACCATGCACATCAAATCACAATAAAAAATACCTAATAACAGGCCAACCTTTTTTTAACGAATTATTTTGCATTGTAACATTGTCGCTCCACATGAGATTTTTTGATCGAGTAATTTACCCCCTGATTTTGACAACATGCGGCGGTTGAAATGAAACATCACCTTGGAGTCACGAGTAATGTCGATAAATAATCTAGGTGTGCGTCAAATTGAGCACTACATTTTAACCACAATGTTACTCTGAACTCGTGCCATTATGTTATGAACTCAAAATATTACGTGGTGGACTTGCAATCCCAGAGGCAGTTGAAACAACGGTGCAGGTTTCTTAAATGCCCCCCCCCCTCGGTCTGTCCACCCCACAGCATCATCGCGTACAGCACAGAGTTAATTGCAGTCAAATGTGGGAACTCCCACCTCTTCCAATGCATCTGATCATCGTGGGATCTCTGGACCTCCCTGCAGTGGCGTGAGCAGGAAATTCAGGGCTGCACCTTAACCTTGAAGATGTCATGTTCTATAATCCACGTGTTCCCTTCTCTGTCTCTCAGTGTAATTGCAAGAGTGAGTTTTTGTGCACACCTTTCAGATGTTCTACTATCTTAGTTAATGTCCACCTTTTCTGATCCCTATGTCACAGCAGGCAGTATGCATTGCATTAATTGACAATTAGAAATATCCGAGTAGAAATATATTTTTAGAGATGGGATTTCGTAATTCTGCCACCACCGCTGTGTCATGTCTATAATGTAGACGAGCGCTTGCGTGATTCGAATATAAATAAATAAACATTACACGGAATATTTTTTTAAATACATTTTCGTTCGTACGATCCTTGTCAGTTCCCCGCCGTGCGGATCACGGGGGGGGGGGGGGCTATTTGACCATACTTCGCCATGTCGGTGAGTGCGGCTTGTACGTATGTTCAACTTCTTTCGCGCCGTACGTAGCCAGCTGTGCTGCCTTCCCCCGCACCTAAAGACAAGACAGCCGGGTTGAGGAAGATGGGGATCGCAGACGTGGGAGCACAGAAGTACACTGTTACTGGTAGGAACGAAGTGAACCAGCCTACAATAGATTATATCGTCCGTCCGATGTCCGATTAGGTGTAGCAACATCGCCCCCTACTGCAAACACTTGGCAGGACCCTACAAAAACCTTAAGACTCAGTGAGGCTCTCCTGGCTAAACAAGTGTAATACTCCCTTATAATTCCCTGAGATAGTTTTTAATTAAAACATTTCAATTCAAAATTAACTCACAGCGGCCTAAAGCCTACAGCTAGGCCTAAAGCCTAGAACTAGGCCTCAAACTCTCCCTTCGTATCGTACCCCCGCCATTTCATTTTATTATAGCCATTCATTTGTTCGTTCCTACCAGCCCACCCCGCAGGGATCTGTTATTTAAGACCGAAACAGGAAGATTTTTCCACAAATCTGGCTGTAATTACTGGCGAAACGTCACGGTACTCTAATTGTAAATGTTGTGGGTTTACTCTCCAACACACAACCGGTGTGCTGTACTAGTAACTAATTGGCACGTTTTGTTTACGTGACAAACGTTACTAATTGGCTGTGTCGGGTGGTGGCGGGTTTAACGACACATTCACGCTAATCTAACCAAACGCCTCTAATATGGATCGTCTTTGTGTCGTAACACGAGTCTTCGCTGCCTCTGCCGAGGGGTTCACAGTGGGGGCTTCACAATGTGCATCTCCAACAAGGAGCAGCTTGGGCAGGATTTTCTACCGTTCACACCATGCCTCATCGCATGACCGTGCGATGCATTTTGTAATACGAACATCATTCGTGGTGGGGGGAGGGGGGTTTGTTGTTGTTGTTTGATGTTACATGTTACGAAAGAAGGCGTAGTTGCGGACGTTGTTGGTGATAAACAAATACATGTTTTATCTTGTATTGTTCGCCTTTTGGCGTTCTCTGGTCTGACACTGGTGAGACTAGGCCATGAAGATGTGTAGGCCAATGAGTTTGAAAGACAATGCATTTTTTTTTTTTAAATAATCAGAGCATGTTTGTTTGCATATTCACCACAAGTACGTGTGGTTAATGCGAACTTGATTCCTTGCAAAAGGTATCTGTTTGGTGTTCTTATTTTTCATATTCTAAGATCACGTTGCACGTTTGCTGTCAACCCATACGGTTTGAGTTTCAGGTCCATACGGCGTATGGCAAATATTTGTTTTGTCTATTTGTTTGTGTTTCTCCCTTGTGATGGGACTTTGTCGGATGAACCTTGAGATTAATAAGGGGCAGGGGGTGACCAATAAAGTCTGAATTGGTCTGTAATAAGGTAGGCACTGATGAGGGCTTGACAGGTTTTCCACGGACGACTCCCCCTCCGTATAGCCTCAGCAGACTGTTTGGGGCAAGTGCTGTTAGCCAGTAGCAGCACATATGAATGCCAGCACGGCATTCATATGTGCGAGATTAAGGTCAGGGGGAACCGTTGGGCCAAAGTCGACTCAGGCCTGCACACTTTGAACTTGAGCCACAGTGACATTTCAGCAGTGGACGTGCAAGCGTTCCAACGCCGCCCAAGGCTGCGGGTTGTTGGCCCTGCCTTGGAACAGGCTGGACGCACCGGATGGCGAGACAGTGCGGCCCTTGATATCCCTCGGTGAATTTGACCTCCAAGGGAATGGTTGGGATTGTGGATGCGCCCGCCAAGTCTCTTTCGCCAGCGGCTGACAACCACGGACGCCAACGTTCTTCAGGATCCCGAATCACCGCAACTCCAACGTCAGCCCCATCAATGCTACGCAGGCTGCCCTAAAGATTTACAAGTCCCGGTGCTTCCCTTCACCGGCGCCAAATTCCAACCCGGCCGCTTAGATCCTCTCCAGTGGCGACAAGATCCTCTACGCTGTAGCCATTGTCCTCATTTCTGGATTTGCACTGCGTTAACAGAGGCTCGGAAAGTGTCATGAGCCAACAAACTGATTGGAAGCAGTGGAAGAGGATTAGGCGGTGAGCTTTAGACAAGGACTTGATGAAACAAATGTGATTTTTCTTTCATGCATGCAATCTGTTATATTAAAAATAATTGACGTCTGCACATCCACTGAGGTGTTATCCCTGTGCACCGATACACGTATTTCAATAAAATAATAGAGTATTCATGTTGAGCATTCAAAGTCGTTTTGTCTGCTGACATTTATTTTGGCCAGTGCTTTCTCCACTGGCAACCAATCCGTCTGTGGAGGAAAATTCCACGGTAGGAGCTAGTCTGTACATCGGGAATGATGGAATAAAAGTCCATGGGCCAAACATGCCTGAGATGGCAAAAAGCAAGAGTAGAACCAACATTTTTAAAATTGGAAATTAAAGTAAATTATGCAATAATACTTTAAAATATTTTTTTATTATCACATAATACACTTTTATTAGCCATATGCAGGGACTGGTAACCGTACACATTTTCCACTACCCTTGGCACGAACTTCAGCTCTGGCTCATGATCTGGATGTTTTTGGCCAGTTGTCTGGAATTACACCACAGGTGGCACGCTTATATCCACCGAGGTGAACGGGAAAACATTGAATCCTGACTTAAAGCTTTCGTGACTGCAGCAATACAGATTCTATGGGTCTATCGGTAAAGCCACGTAGATAGAAAAAAAAATATCACGACGTTTCGATCGCAACACAAGCAATCGTCTTCAGGTGAGAGAGAGAGAGGGCTCTCTCTATTTTTATTATTTTTCCATCTACGTGGCATTACCGAAAGACCCATACTGCTTCTGCCACTGTCACAGAGAGAAATGCCGTCTATTGAAAGGGAACAGATGGGATTTAGTAGTATTGAGGCACTGCTCTCATTTCGATGTTGAAGTCACGTGCAGTCGGCCGCACGTGGTGAAATGCTCGCTCACATCACTGCTGGCAGAAGGGCCATCCACGAGAGGGCGTTCTAGAGCGCCCTTCTATTTTGACTGCACTCATTCTGGCCGGACCTTCTTGGAAGAGGTACTCACACTTTACCCCACCAAACGAGGCCGATAGATCGACTGTGATGTACTCCTGTACACGGAAAGGTGGACAGATACGAACGTGAGGGCAGTTAAGAAACTTTAAAACATTTTAATGCCGTTCTGGGAAATCGAATCGGCGACCACCAAGCTTGCAAGTCTAAAGAATCCATCGTAAGTTGTTTAAAAAATAAATCTCGATGGAAAAACTCATTTCTTTAGAATTGATTTTTGTTGTCCTTCCAACCGCACCTCCTATTAGCACTAAATACGGTGCGAAAGACGTTCAGCAGAATGGACTTGTGCGTTTCACCCGCCACCTGCTATCGCATGGTCACAAGGTTTTTGAATTGAAAAGTACGGATATGAAATAAGTTATACATCTTTATTGCGCCTTCAACAGAACCTTGATGGTAAAATATTGTGGCAATCACCGTTGTGATCAATGTGGCATCGTACCACCGGCATGTGTATTAGTCCAGTGGAAAGTTTTACGAAGGTAAAATGGTGCTTTAACAAATGTTGCTATTCTTGCAAAGGATTTTCTGTTTGCACTCAGTCACATATTCACCTTAAGATGTTTTTTTTGTTCATATTTTTGTTTGTTGCGGTTGCACCCGATTTCAGAGCCGAATGAGGTGGATGAAATGCATAAATCATGACGACTCACGGCTACCGACCGAAGTGCAAAAGCTTAACGGATGGTGATGAGACAACATTAACGAGGTTAAATTAAGATTTAGACTAAGATAATCTCGTAACTTTATTTGAGACTCGTGTGCACTGAGGATGGCCGGACATGGCAATTGGCTGTACAGTGTGTCGAAAAATAGTTACCGAGTTCATATTAATTATCTACTTAGAACATTCTACTCATGAACTCTGAGATACGAACATACCTGTCCGTATGCCTGTTTGGACCGAGCGTCGTAAGTTCAACCCCTGCACAATAGATGGCGGTGGTGGCATCTACATCTGCAGAACATGAAGAACCGGTGGCATCTACATCTGCAGATTATACAACTTGTAAAGCTGTGTACACGCCGTACAACATGCTTGGAATCGACAGGAGTAAAGTTGGACGAACAAATCGACTTACCTCTTGAACATAACTCGTTCGTAAGTAGTCCTCGATATGGGAGGGTGGACACGTTTTTTTAGCACCAACGTTTCGCCAATGCAAAAAGAGTAAAACTGTGGCTAAAATAAAAGATAAACGCGGAATAAATTAGCACTGCAAGTGTCCGTTTTGTCGCTAAAGTACTCCATGTGGATGCATCTGAGGTTTGTCCTTAATAAAATATAGTTTTGATTCCGTGTTCCATAACAGCTTTATTGCTTATATAAGTATATACTCTTGCCAATCATACCCAATGCTTGAATGTAGTCGCATCAAAGCTCTTTTGTCAATGAGACTTAGTTGACCTTTGCGAGTTCAAGTTCATTTATAGGTTTTCCACTTGTTTTACGCCTTTTGGCGTCCTCTGGTCTAACACCGTTTGAGACTAGGCTCGAAAGCTGTCTCTGGTGTGGACCAATCAGTTTCAAAGACAATGCATATATTAGAGTTTTTTGTTTGCATTCTGACCACAAGCATTGCGGTTAATGCAGACACGATTCCTTATAAAATGTTTCAGTTTGGTGTTTTAACATCTGAACACCTGTTTTGTTGCCATAATAATCGTTAACTAAAACAATAAAAACATGCATCGACGAATACATTCGTCACTAATTGTGAACAAAATTAACGCTAGTCACAAATCAAAAAGTTTTCGACATGACAAAATCTGACATCAGAAAGCCCAAATAAAAAAAACATCAACGTTTAATTGTTAAACTTTTATTCCAGCACGCGTTCCAAAAGGGTCCTAACCGCAGTGTGTAAACAAAACTGAAATTGTCGTGAAGCTGTAAGTCAAGGGACACGTTGTGCACGCAGAGACACTGCAATAAAGATCTGGAGATGGCCCAATGATATCGAGGTTAAGTTGTTGTGAACGACGTTACACGATGCGGGTGCTTACTGAAAGACAAATCATATTGATATAACAAGTAATGACAGTGACAATTTATTACCAGAGGGTTGCAATTCAACCGTTCGGTGGCATGAAAAAAAATAGTTGAGATGCTTCCTGGAAAAACACAACCCACAAAAAAATCACATTGTCTAGAAAAGGGGTTAAGTGGATGGGATAAAGCGGATGAAAATAATTGATTAACTTCATTGTGTGAACATCTGTGGGAAGAGATAATAAATCAATATTTCAAAAAGTGTGTGGGGGGGGGGATTGTAAAGTCTTCCAATGAAGCTAGCATGGGTTATATGAAATAGAAAATGTGGGTTATCAAGTTTTTCCAGGACACCCCCTGAGTTACGAAGCCAAGGCCAATGAAGCCGACAAGGACATGCAGCTTCTCCTGCCTGTCAAACCCACAAGCAACGCTAAGCCTTAAAGAGAGGAAGATTCTACGCTTTTCTGAAAAGGCTTTTCTTTGCTTTGCACCAAGAGTTGTCGTCTTGTGACCTTGAGCAGAATTGCAGCAAATTTGTATCTGTACTACTTGGGGCTGAATTTAATTGTACTTCGGTTCATGGCGTTGGTACAAATGGCTTCAATTCTCAGAACCCAAAATACCAGCAATATATTCTATTGGTTTGCATCGTGGACACATGTATTTACCTCTCTGCCTAGTGGCTACCTTATGCAGTCACAAACATGTGCACTGTGATACTCAACATCCAAAACCACTTTGGAAAGAACTGAAAGCTCTGCAACCAACATTGATGCGTTTTAGAGCCATCGGCAGAAAATATGTATTTCTTAATTTCCAAGCACTCTACCGTGGCTTCTGGAAAATGTGATACAGGACATGCTTTAAGATTGATAACTGGTTAAACTACTTTGTAAGAGCATCCTTGCTTGCAGCTTAATGGTAATCGTACTAATGTCAATTCACTTTGTGACACAGTTACGGCATATAAATCAAATTTCTCGACTCACGATTTCTAAAACAACTACATGTATCACCTGGCCTCAATATCACACCGACAATAAACACATCATCTTGTACCCTGCCAATCCCAATGCAAGACTCCCGTGTTCTACTGATTAAATGTGAATATAGTTTCAAATACGATTTTCTAAATGCCTGCTGTTGACGGCCAAACTTAAGAAGTGGAATCAATGAACCCAGAAGCCACGAGTGGATATCACATCCACAGTGCGTGGCACACTGTTAAGGCAAACACGTATTTACCATGAGCCGATGCTCAACGTGGACAAAACATCGAACCCTGAATAAACCATGAATTATGCACACGTAGAATACGTTGAAAGACGGTCAACTGCATCGCACGCTTTCAGATGCGCTTCTTAGGCCGTCTGGAACGCTCTTCCTTCCGATATGAGAAAGCCACTGGAGCTTTGCACTTTGAAATCTAGATTGGAAACCAATTTTTTTAGAACTGCTTTTTGTGTTTAGTTTGTTGTCTTTCCCACGCACCTCTGATGAGCACGTTTGGCTTGCGTACGGTGAAAGAGGTCAACATACATCCAGTGGAGGATTGTGATTGCTCTTACGGTTTGTAACATTGCCAGTCGTTTCAACGTGTACCCTTTGCTCCTACTGAGACACGTTTAAAGGGGAAAGAGTGAACACACGTAAAATATTCATTATATTATCTATCGTTAAGCTGTATTCAACAAGAATACCTATTTCTGAAAAAAAAGATTAATTTAGGATTTAGATTTGTGCAGGAAGACAGCATTTGCTATGAAAGAACAATAATATATACACAAAGCTAAGCATTTTATTAATTGCAGTCTTAAGCTCCAGCTCAATATTTCATACAAAGTTTGATCGCGAGAATCAGTGGGCAAACATCAACAGTGCTAACTCGGCTCAAGAGGTTTGGATAAACATGAATACAATTGCGTGAATAAATATAATACTTTTCCTTCATGTTCACATACCGTACACGCTGCGCTGCCAACATACACGACAGCCCCTTGATGATAGCGCGAGTAAACAATTTCCCTTGTGTGTCAGCAGACATAACGGGACACAACATGCAAAAGGTATTTCATCTCGCTATACGTAACAAGCAACCTGCTTTATAGTTAAGATGTACATCATGATCGCCGTCAACAGTAAACAGTGCAGCGTGGCTCTCGAGCGATGTGGACGCGACGTGCGGCAGTGGGACCGGGATAAACGAGTGCCGACGATTGCATCACAACCAAAATTGGCGACCACCGTGGAACGGACGACAGTCCCCGTGCGCGAGGTGCAAAGGTCCGATGGGGTGGAGTGGTGGCGCAGCGGTGAGCGCACTGTGCCGTGAACCGGGCGACATGATTTGTATTTATTTTATACCCGGCCGCACGGCTAAGATTCGTGGCAAGCGACGTCCGAATCGTTCCTCGGCTACACCCCTCCTCCCCCCTCACCAACTCGCGCTGCTCGGAGTGTGGTCAAACAACCCCGACGATTGACATGGCGGCATCGGGAGACTTTCATCCGGCAATTACCAGAATCGGTGTGGAAAGAAAAAAAAAACCGAGGTTGGATGCCCACGTGCTGATGGGAACCGCGTGGATGAGATGTGGTTGATATGCGATCGCCCCCTCCCCCCGCCCCCCATGTGGATTGTGTAAGAGGGCTGCTGCTGCTGCTGCTCACGCCACCCGTTTGTTGTTTTGACATCGTTGCTGCCCCCTGGGGAGAAGTCAAGTATTCACCTACAATGCCCACACTCCTCCACCTTGGAGACAACTCTGTCTCAGAGCTCAAACCTGGGTGGTTCCCTCTGCCTCTCGCAGAAACTCCACATTGCTATGGCAGAGATTAGTTTCTTCATATGGCAACCACTGTTGAATTGCCACAAATTGATTCAGATTAAAAATCGGCCCCATTGCGACAATGGGTCGAGTAAATCCTCCACCAATTAGGATTTGAACTCTCGACATTCCGGTTGGAAAGTCGTGCTCTCTTGCTGCCAGGGCCCAGACACAGCAAGAGCGACAAAGATTGTCGACCACAAAGCATTCGCTGCCTCTGCAGACAAGGTCTTCACGCGCGCTCAACTACAAGGAACCCCCCTGCTCACACTTAACTGCACTGGTGCTCACTCTTCTTAACCCTTTCCCGTTCCGAGACGTCTGCAAGTTGCAGGGTGGGTGTCCTGTTTACCTCTGAATCTCGGACCGCGCAAGCGGTTCGACATTAATTTTATTTAGAGAGGCATAGCACCGGTGTTGATTTTAAAGATATTGTACTCACCGCAGAGAACCGTAGCAACACGGCCGGTCTCTACGGTAGCTGGCGCCAAATTGCCACATGCTCTCCCGTATGGCCTTGTGGGAGCCTCGGCACCACAGTTATTTTATTTTAGTTTTTCTTCCGGTTTTGTCTTGATGTACACGTACGTCATTGGAACTGAATCGGGAAAACTGATGACATACACGTACGTCAACAGAACGGGAAAGGGTTAATGCACACAGCACTACAATGTCCATCGCATCACATTACGATGCTCACGAAAAACAAACCCCTATCGACCTGTAAACAAGTTGGCCTTGTATACCAATTTTTTTGTATAGCAATGTTTTGGTCCTGGCCAGAAATAATTGCAGTAATTATGACTTGCATCTTTTCCTTAATTGAAATATACTTTAGCTTTTAAGGTCATACGTTACTTTATATATATGTATTTTTTTTCTTTAAATATCATTTTCGGAAATATTTTCCTTTTAAAAATTTGCCGCAACAAGAAACACTGGTGTACAGGAGTTTATAAAAAAAAAAAACTGAAAGCATGATTTTATATCATATATATTCTAATAACGAGGCTCTTTAAAATAAATTAATGCACATCTATATTCCTCCGATCTGTTATGAAACACTGGCTAAAGCCAGCGAGTGTCCTCACACAGCTCAGGAAGCCAAATCTTAACTAGTGGAGGCCTGTGTGAATGACAGCAGAATGCCTGACACTGGCCTTTGCAGCTCCATTATGGGGGGGAACAAACAATAATGACGAATGTATTAGAACCCAATGCATCCGACTCTCAGCGTCGGTAATGGCCATGTTCACATTTGATCAGGAGCCCCAGGGCCAGTGGCAAACAGACCAGATTGTTGCTTGCAACTTAAAATCACGATTCTAACCCCAACGATTGCAATTCGCGGTTGCGTTGCGTTACCGGCCACCACACACTCAAACCCCCCCCCCCACCCCCCAATGCCAGGCCCTTTGCGAGTGGTGCGTGCATGTGCTGCACACGTACAAGATTTACACGCGCGTTTGTACAAAATCCACCAGCGCGGACGCTGCACCTGCGAGCACACTGCGCGAAAACGCCAACGTGCAAATCCCCCCCCCCAACCACCGTCTTTCTCCGAGCGTGCAAGTGTCTTTCAATCTCTGAAGTCTCGTCCCAGATATCCGGCGGTCTCGCAGAAGTTTCACGCAAGTTGTGCGCGCGTCACTTTCCTTGGTGCCTGCAGCGATCCTCTTGTGGTGAAGCGTTTCACAAGGTTTGCACAGCTGGTAAGCAGGCAGGCAGGCAGGCAGTCGTCCTCTTACTTGCATGTACATTCGTTAAGTACTCGCAACATACAGGTCCCCCATTATGTCTGTCTCTTCTTTATGGAAATCCTCTTTTTCCGTGTGGCCAGCATGTCATAGAAGGGGTCCTTGCTGATGCTTGCCCTGCAAAGCACGAAGACTGCCGTGACGTTTTGACCACAACGGCAACATGGCTATACGCTCACACCTGTTAAAAGTGTAAAAGACGGTGTCCACCAATTCTCAAATGAGCGTGGGGGAGTGACCATCTTTGTTGGTGGTCCAGAACATTGCTAGAGTGTGGAAGAGTTTCTCACCATAGGCCAACTCCCAGTTGGGAATTTAAGTTACGACCTCGATAGTGATAATTCCTGGTTGCCTGGAGCGATAATCACCACTTCATTATTCATCACTGTTTGGAAATGTCTAAGGAGCTCACAGATACCTAAACTATCTGGACAAGGATACATTGGAAGAATTATAGTCTACATGCTCAGCTTCCACATGTCTAAACAGTCGGACAAAGGGGGCTACACAGATATGGAATGGGCTATAGAAGAGACAGAGCCAAGTGCACTTGCTGATGGATAGTACTCGTGTTGCGAAAGATCGATGTTTGTGGTGGAGGCTCGGGAAAGATGCTACTTACTGTGTGGCTGATGGCAATATATTCACCACTTACCATGATCTCAAAGTGCCTCGGTGACATCACCACCACCTAGTGGCATACGGTGGCTATTGCTGTGAATGTGTGCAGGCATGTGCACGCGCGTAACTGCGAATATACATGCATACACGTGTACATATCGGTGCATGCGATTGAATCGCCCGGAATGCACCCGATCCCATCAGATCGTGGAAACTACGTAGGGTTGAGCCTGGATAGTGTTTGGATGGGTTACTGCCGTGCACAAAACAGGTTGTCATCATAGGGCTTGTGCGACTATGAGTAGATGGGAGTGCAGCAAACAATTCCATCGTCGCGCTCCACGTCAATGCTACCCACCACCTTCATCAACAGCCTGCACAGCGACCATCTTGGAAAATATGGTAAAAAAAACTCTCATGACCCTCAAAAGCATGGAGAGGCCCTCATCCAGCAGGACGCTGACAAAAAGACTGCACAGGTACACAAGTGTGTGCGTGTACGTACACTTTTCTTGGCACGAGCACTACGATGTCACCGCGATGCAATGGTGCACGGTGGCTATTGTGGTCGTGCGCACGCCTAGCTCCTGCCCCAACAGTCTGTTAAGGCTATACGGGCGATCATTTTGTGCACTCTGTAGGTAGAACTTCTCTCGCAACCTACGTAGCTAACCGTGCTCATCAGAGGTGCTCTGCGGTGGTGTAGTGGTTAGCGCATTACACTTCGTACCTGGCGACCCGAGTTCGATTCCCACTCACGGCCAACACCGGTGACGATTATCTGAACCGGTCCAGGGCCTCCCCCCTACATGAGTGCCTAGTGTAGTGCGTAAACATCACCACTGGGGAGACAAAGGCGGCTGGGCGTGCCGGCCTTCATTAGGTGCTCGCTAGCAGCACTTGCCCCCCAGGCTGGGCGTGCCGGCCTTCATGAGGTGCTCGCTAACAGCACTTGCCCCAACAATCTGTAAAAGGCTATACGGGGGAGGGAATCATTGTCTGTTGTGTGCTCTGCTGTAAACGCACTTGATGCACTTGATCCACTCGTCCTTCTCCTCAGGCGAGGGTGCCGAGATGCGGTAGACCATGTGCTTCCCCTCCACCACGCGGCCGTCCGTGTCCGTCTTGCACGCCTTGATCACCCCGCCCTTGTTGTTGGGGAGGAACAGCTCGAAGCAGTTCTGCCACGGAAAGCGTGGGAAAACAGAGAAGGCAGCAGCGGCAGCAGCAGCACGTTATAACGTGAAGCACGACGGTTCCCATTCGCTCTGCTGCTTCACCAAACAAACACCTTGTGAAAGACTCAACGCAGAAGATCCCTGGTTTTGATCTTCCACGAAGCTCATGGTCCCACCATATACAGTGCATCCGTACAACCCATGGCAGATGCGAAAACCTCACGCACAAATGGGAAATGTAAAACTCTCCGATGTGCGATTGCGGTCATCCAAAAGAGCGTACCACATATTACGATGCAATGCCCGATCGACAAATACAAAGGAGACATCACAAAGATACACTCCGCTGCTCCCGATGCGGTTATCTGGCTTGGCCACCTGAACGTGGAATTGTGGGTTGTTGCTCTGCATCTACATCAGCCATACGAAAGAAGATCAATTAAGTGCCTCCGTATTATTGTTGCGGTCTGTCTGTCCAACCATCTGTAATGGCGGGGGCCACACTATAACTTTTGTAAACTAGGTCCAAAAGGAGCCTAGCTTCAGTACAAGGTTGTTTTGTTGTAACGGGGTCTCACCCGATTGAAAATCGGCCAAATTGACCAAAAGGGTTGCCCAAAACTTGAATAAACCAGAATAAAAATTATCATTTGCAAATATGCAAAAATAATTCTGTCCTGAAAAGGTATCTCTTCAGCTTCCACGCTGCTCATCACACACTCCGAGATCAACACGCGTTGGAAAGCGTCACATAATCCATGTGTACACATGACTTTTCTCAAATGTGTTTATATTGCAGAGAGCAAAACAATGAGGAATGAAAAATAGGAAAACAGAAGCGAACTCAAAACAAAATCAATGGTCTGCGATCACTCACGAATCTCGTGGAGAGCAGCCAGAGTGCAAATGTCTGCAGCACGCACACGAGACACCTTTCCAAAATGTCCTTAAGCACCCTATCGATCCGTCCCAACACTTCAAAATGCGTAGCGATTTTAATTCGCACCTTTTACTCTTGGTCGAGAATATATATTTTTTTACGCACCAAAGCTGTTTAACGGTTGGACAGGTGGCCAATAATACTTTCGGGGTCAACACGAGTACCAATTTGTGCAACGTCAACAGCGATTGTCCCTCTTGATAAACTGGCCGCTGCCATGGGGAATACAGAATTTAAATAACTGCCCAAGGACCACCAACGTTCACAGTTAAGAGATGTTGCGGGGCGACGTTGGTCGGCAGGTGGCCGAGCGGAATAATTAATTGTTATACTGCACCGTGCTCTCTGCCTTCACGGACCTGCACTGATCAGCGGTGAAGTATGGCAAGATATTACCGACGACCTGCATAATGTGGGGGAGGTCCTCGTGGAGTAGGGGACGGACAAAAGGGCTGTACACTGCCCTCGCGTAAATATGTGTCGTTAAACCCACCACAACCTGACAGCCAATTAGTAAGATTTGTCACGTAAACAGAACGTGGCCAATTCGTTACTAGTACAGCAAACCGGTATGTTGGAGAGCAAAGTCACAACATTTACAATCAGAGTACGACGTTTTGCCAATAAGTACAACTAGCTTCATCAGGCGACAGCCAGATTTGTGGAGAAATCCTCCCGTTTCGTTCCTTAAATGTCTGTTTACGTGACAAACCTTACTAATTGGCTGTATTGGGTGGTGGCGGGTTTAACGACACATTTATATATTCACGCGATATAACCCAACAAAACTTGTATTATGGATGATATTGGTTACAAAAGCCTACGTGTTAAACTGTACAATTGTTGGTCGTAATATTTCCATCCCATCGGCATCTGTTAGTTCCAACACTTGCCCTTCGCATATAAACCACAAGGTGGCGTGCAGCCTGCCTTTGCTGCACACACGAAAAAGGTAAAGGGGGAGACCTGCAATTTCTTGCTCATGCCACTGCTGATGAAAGGACTCCTCTAAGAGGCAGCTCGAGAGGGCACCTCTGGAGGGTATTTTGGCCTCCTCTTCTATGCTGGCCAGACATCTCGGAAGAGATGGGAGTATCCACAGTTTACCCACACCACACGCGATTTGCCCATCGGCCAAAACTGTGGTTTCTTCCGGGTGGGGAGGCCGGGAGGATTTTAAAAAACGTGCACCATTCTTCCAAACGCCACGCCGGGAGATCGACATGGCAACCTCTGGATTGCAAGTCGAATGTGCTCACCGTTACACTACAGCACCATCCAAAGCCCATATATCGTGTACAATAATGATAATTTTTGTGATCATATTCCGTTGCAAAGGCCGTTGATGCCTGCGCCAAAAGCACGCGACGGCCTTCGTGTAAACACGTACGGGCTTCTTGGGGTCGTCCACCTCCCGTATGCTCAGATTCTCCAGGGGAATGATTCCTCGCGGTTCCTTGTCCTGCAGGAGAGACGGCACAGGTCGCGCCAGATGCAATAAACTCCTTCGTGTATCTGGAAAGTGTTTCCGAGTCTCAAGTCCCTCCCACGTCTCCATTGACAACTACTGTCAAGGAGATTACGGTATTTAAGGCCACTATAGTCACGATGGAAACCTGGCCCAAAGGTCACATTTTTTCCGAAGAACCACTCCTACTTAAATTTGTATAAACAGCAAGAATGCAACGTCTTAAGTATGTCGTATTTAATCATTCATCGATTAATGTTGATTCTTATGGTCACGATAATATATACATCGAATTATGCACATGAGAATTACTTACAATTCATGAAAAACTGTACACCAATTTCACTTTTTTATCGAATTGTAACATTTCATCGAATCACAGGTGGAGTGAATCGTTGCATGCCCTGTGAGTATAGCCTCTTGTCAACAGTCTTGGCTGCGTCTTGGGACGTATTTATTATTTAGCCCAGCACAAAATGTACTTTGTGTGGGAAAGGCACAAACGAATGGCTTATGGAGCCACAGAGGGCCTATGACCGTATATTATGATGATGATAATTACTAATGTCCTTACCGTTGTGTACTCAAAGTAGTAGAGGCAGTTGTCCGTCAAGATGAACCACCGCCTCTTCCAGGTCTTCACCTTTCCTCCTAAAAAACAAAAAACAAAGGAGTGACATTTATAGAGGAGCTAGAAATGACAACAATGTGAAGGTGCTGCTAAAACAGACTACAATTTGTTGCTGTTGCACTGATATCATTGTGATGTCCATAATTCAGAGATGGCAAAACACCTTTCATCAAACATTCATTCGAAATCGCTATAGCCACGCACCCCCTCCTCCACCACCACCACCAAGACAGCACCAACATGTGCACTCGGGCATCATGAACTACAGCAGGAAAAGCAGCTCTGAAATTGAACGTGCAACTAATTAATCGGCAATGTAGATACTCAACAAGGGCCCCAGAGCCCCCTGGCCAATGCCAAGCCGGGGCGTGTGGCTACCTTTCTTTGGATTAAAAAAAAAAAGCTACAACGAACATGGCTTGTGACTTTTGGGTAAGGACAATGGTGTCGAAGGAAAGCCACGGCGTCAACCGTGCGTGCCACCAACGCTTGCCTAGTTTGAGTAGCCAGCCCTCCCGGTCAGGGTTGAAGAACGTGTGCGTGAGGTCATTGCCGTCGTCCTCGGGAATTTTGAACGGCTCGTTCTTTATGCTGTCGTACAGGTTCTGTGTGTAAAAAAAAACACGCGCAAACAAAGCCACTTCCATTTTTCAACGTCTCGTCCGAAACACGATACCGGCAGGGCTGCGCTATGAATGCAACGTGCCAATTTTGCTCCATTGTGTAATTAACTCAAAGCATTTTGTGGTGTTTAAATAATGCATAAGCACAGTGCTCTTTGTGTACGAGTGGCAATCGCCACCAGCAGTTGCCAACAGCATGCGTTCTAAGCAAGCGGCAGATGGTTTCTCTGCTGCCAGGTTTAAACAGGGACGGATCTACTTTGGCGACATCTCATTGGCCACTGTGGCCAGATGTTTGCTACTGTGGTCATGAATTATGTATTCAGATCCTCATTTAGGTAACCGACATGTGAATGCCCCTATTGTGTTTTAGCCATTGTGCGAATTGACTTGTGTTACAACGATCATTATAAAATCCTGAAATTGGGAAGGATATAAAAGAATAGAAAACAAAAAATTGGCAGTTAATAAAGGTCTTTGTGTCTGCCAAGTGACATTCAGAAACTTCAATGGATGGGTTGGTAGCAGGGTCTTATACTACCAGGCAAGGCAGTACAAACACCTGTAATCTAGCCAACTGGAGGTAAATTGGCCAGACAGCATCATGCGAGTGAGACTCCCAAACTGCCGGGCTAAAAAAGTGGCCTGAATGGACAGCCCTTTATCAATCCACTGCTGGATGAGGGCCTCATCACATTATACAAAATATTGCGGATTAATTGACCTCTATCCACCACAGTGATCATCTGCAGATCCCTGAAGGTGGGTTGGGGCCAGGACTTTTTTCAGAAATCAGTCGCCACTGATGTTAGCCGTGGCCAGGAATTAAACTCGGGTTGCCGGGTTCAAAGTGAAATGTGTTAACCACTGGTACCATCGTCCCATCTGAATAATTAATATCCATCATAAATTTATGACTAACTCAAAAATCACACATCACTAGCCGACACAGCCGGTCAGCGTGAAGTCGGTACGCAACCGGGCTTTGTGCCAGGCAAGGCGGCTCGTTGCAGCTCGTGTCGCTCGGGGTATAGCCAGCGACGGTAGTACGAGCTGGTGAGTTGGGGGGGGGGGGGGGGGAGTATGAGGGCTGTCGCCTCCTACCCTGAGCAGCTCCTCCGGCAGGTCCCCGCCGTCGTTGATGCCGCGATTCATGAGGATGAAGCGCTCGGTGGTGGGCTTGTCGCGCACGTTGGGGTTGTGGAGGCTCGTGTTGAGCATGATGATTGCGAATGAGAGCACGTAGCAGGTGTCTGTCGCAACGGCGCCAGAAAAAAAGACGGCGAGCAGGGGTCAATGTGAGACAGCGGTTCCCCAGTACCCTGTTCCCCTCCACCAGCACCCAATGCAATCATAGATCAACTTCAAGATCGCACACTCAGAATCTTCAAGATCCTTGACTGCTGCCAACTTTTGCTGCTTTTGCTGCCTACACTGCTGCCTACTTTTTCTGTTATTTTACTCTACTCCCCTCCACACTCCTACCTACCCTTACCTCTTTCATCTCATCTTAGTCAACTTGCCCTCAATGTACTCTCTAACCTATCTCCTCTGATCTCTACTCACTCCACTCCCCATACTCTCCTACCTCATCTCAGTCTATTCCCCACTTCACACCTGCTCCAACAAGGAAACTCCCAGTCAAAGCTTAATTTTTTTAATGAAATTAAACTTACCAGACCACAGTGGCAGTGGGTATGCAAGCACAGGAGCGAATGCCTTAACCCAGTTGCCATTACCACTGCCTCTTTTGGCCACTGTCCAAAAATGCCACCGTTTTATCGATGTGTTTTAACCTCATTTGTATTGGAATGCCTGACCTGTGTAGATGTTAAAATTTGAATTTGATCTACTGCAAACCTTGACAAAACAACACGTTGCAAGATTTTCCAGACTGCTGCCTCTCACCTCGAGAATCCCTGGCTAAGGCTGACTCGGCATTATGCTCGCACCATCAGTGACGTGGCAATTGCTGCGGAAATAAAAATGCACTATTCGGCTGGACAAGATGATGCCCATAAGCCCTTTGTGTGCAATTAAGCACTCCCAGAAGGCCGTGGGGCTGTGAGGTTGTGTTAAAACCACTTTTAATTGCTATGTCGGGAAATGGATGTAGAAACAGATATATACAAAGGGGACGTATTGTCTGCTTAGATATTTTGTTACTTATATTCCCTGCAAAGGTGCTCATCATTATCTTGTGAACAAGGCAATTGAGCAAAAATGTGGCAGTGACACCTGCTATCCAACGAGAACATGTCAGACTTGCAATGCTTTGGTGTCTCTCAGCGAGTTTTCAAGGTTAGCCTATGCCAAGGTGCATTCTGAATGTTCTTGTTGGACCACTCTACCCGCTAAGCTAATTAAAACAACTCAATTCGTTGAGCGAGTGCAGTGAATTCACCTTGCTATGGGCAGAACCAATTTAAGCACTTTTCACGATTGCATCATTAATTACACAAAGGGGATTGTGAGTAGCAAACCACAAAGTGTTAATTATGTTATCGAGAGGCTTTGAGGATGGGGCAGATTGCAGCGTGTTGTGACGCTCCCACCTGCAGGGCTATGAGGTTGAGATGGCACTAGAGCCATAGGTTGCTGACATGTCTGTGTGGATTTTCCCTGGATTCTCGAGTTTCCTATCACGTCAGATATTCAGGGAGGATTTGCTGGATGAGAAAATGCATCATTATTACTCCAACTACTACCAATATACAGAACAAAGAATCGAAAGGCTCTTAACGCGAGCTCACCGATATAAAGCACGTCTCATTGTTACTCTACGGCGGGGTTCTGCAGCCACATCTGGCTTGAGAAGGCTCTAGAATTGGCCTAAAAGGCTTTAGCCTGCCGAGTGACATACCAAGACATAACGAGATACAGATAACTCGAGTGAAAGAGAATTAAAGAAACGGCAATTCGTGAAATGAGGGCACTTAAAATAAGAAAGACCTGGAGACAATAGACACAGATTAAGCAGCCACATACACCGGGAGTTAGGACACCACAAACCCGTGTGATGTCACAACGTCTGTTTACGCGACACCTTGACATCACGTGGGCCACCGGCACATGGTATTATGTGGCCCCGCTGGAAACTAAAGTAAAACAATTATTGCGATGCAGGAGAGCAATCATGTTGCTCGTAAGCGGTGTATGTGGGTGTGTATGTATGCGGTAGTGTTGCGCTTAGTGCGCTGCGCTAGGAACCTGGCGAACCGAGTTAGATTCTCGCTCACAGCCTAAGTGACAACTATGTGAACTGGTCTTGGACCTCCTCCTCCCTTAGGTCGACTCCGCTTCAAATGAGTATCTGGTGTGGTGTGTAAACATCGCCACTGGGGAGACAAAGGCGGTCGGACGTGGTGCTGGCCACCTGCCTCCACGTGTGCCGTGCTGGCCTTCATTAGGTGCTGGCTAACAGCACCTGCCCCAACACTCTGTTAAGGCTACACGGGGGACCGATGTCTTTGTGCGTCACCTGGCCCTCACCGGTCGACTGGAACACGCCCGCGTTGCACTGGCAGTAGCGCGTGGCAAACGCCTCCATCATGCGGTCGATCTTCTGCGCCTCTCCGGGCAACCGGAAGCTCCACAGGAATTGCCTGCCAAGGGCACCCACAAGGAGCTCTAAGGACGGACGCTGCTGACCGAGCTGGATTTTTTTTATTATTATTGACAAGGCAAAATTACACGGATAAAACGGAACACTGCGCTGGTGCTTATCCGCATTAGGTTTGTGACAAAGTTCACCCCCCGACCAACAGCGGCGAGCAAACAGAAAGGTAGTGTGCAAAACAAACAAAGAATGAATTCGTGAACGTGCAGTGGGATGCCTTTACCTTAGCGCCTGCACCAGGTTGAGGTTGGCGAACTCGTGGAGCTCCACGAAGGCGTGCAGTACCTGGATGTTGAAGTCATCCCTGTGGGAGAAGGCGAAGGTCAAACGCGAGCCGTCCCACGTGCAAACACAACGGCCCATTTACTTCGAGAGCCAATTCGTAATTCGGCGGGGAAGTTCAGGGTCAAGAGGTTATCTCATAGCCATTGTCATCGGTGACACAGCACTTCAGAATTGCTTCCGTCCTTCTGCCTTATCCTGCCTGTCAGCACCTGACATTCAAGATCTCACCACGACGACGACCAGGGCTTCAGGTCCTGCTTTGTCTGTTGACCTCTAGGGTGCCTGTTGTAAATTCTTGTCTCGGTAATATTCTGCAAATGTGCCCCACCCATCATAACTGCCTCTTCCTCCTGATTACATCTACAATTCCTTATTCCTCAAAATGGTCTATTACTGCTCTGCGACAGCTGCTCAATGTCACCAGATAACATGACCCAAGTTTGTATCATGACATAATGGGGCCAGAAATAATTCCATAAATGCCAATTTGTAATCCTATAAGATCCATTTCAAGAGGTCACGGGGGGGGGGGGGGGGGGGGGTAATGTTCCAACGATGTATCTAAAAATGTGCACGAATTATGTATATTCTTATTCATTTGAAAAACAAAATGCAATCATTTACAAAATAACTGAAAATGTAAATATACAGTACTTCACGTATCATTGCGTTTCTAATTACAAAAAAAAAACGTTGGGTCAACATCTGAATTCTCTTTACTAAACTAGCTTTTAATGAGCATTACATTAATAAATAGACTGTAAATGACGAGTTTAATATTTAATGCTCATTATTAAACTGATAGTATTAACGGTGTGTTTACCATACATTATAACAGGATGGGACGAAGTGGTGTTGCTGTGGTTCGCGCACTGCGCTACGAACCCATTAACCCGAGTTTAATTCTCGGTCACTGCTGACATCAGTGGCATGATATCTAAACCAGTCACCAACCCACATTGACTAGTGTGGTAAAGTAACAATCGAATAATCCTCACGACCGACACGGCCTGGTGATATGAAATGATATACAGCTTCACGTGCGATTTGAAAAACATGCATTCTCAAACATTCGCTCAATGAATCCGACCAATTTAAGTCAACTACGCCGGATGAGGAACTAACCGGCCACAAAACGAGCGAGATCGGTGAATGTAAAACGGAGTGTGCCGGGAGTTACGTCATTTTAAGACCGCATCGTGGATTGCCCAGTAAACAATGTGCGCCTATCGTTGATCGTTTATCCAAACCAGAGACACAGGAACTCAGAATAGGGAATAAAATTCCGGTCTTGTGCCCAAGAGGAAACGCAAATGTAAATATCATAATTTTACCATTAGCCTTCCTTCCCATCTCCGGATCATTCTCAAGACCAGGATGTCCACTCAGCTGCTGGCTAATGACAAAGGATTCATGTGGTTTTCTCTGGCTTTAGATGCGCGTATGTGTGTGTGTACATTATGCGTGCATGTATGAATTATGATACTTTGAGCAGAGGTCTGGATATGCAGTGACCGATCAATCAATGTCAGCGTTTGTAAATGGCAGACTCTCCGGAGATTGCAAAAAAAAAAGAAATCCACGGTCATACTTACGATAAGTGCATACACATTATATGTGCATTGTGCACGATGGCATATGTCAGTAAATTGCACACATAGTTCAGCATGTTTTGTTTTGCATGTGCCTGCATTGTTATGGCGCATGGGCGGTTTTGCTTTTGATATGTTTGGGAATGACACGTACTCACGATGTTGTGCATGTGCTGTGATTCGCATTATTTATACATGCAGACAGAAGCATTGATGCAAGGATATAAGAAAATATGCATTGCAAATGCTTGGTACATAATACAGTTCAAATCGACATCACTGCTCAACTAGGGAAAAAATCAGGAAAGACTTATGCACCCTTTTTTAAAAGTCAATAATTAAATTAGACATTTATTTTAAATCAAGTAAATTTTAATACGGTTTTATTATTAACAAAGGCATATCCAAATGTTTTTTCGAATCAATGACACATCAATGGTGTCAAACACAATTCTTTAAGCATCAGCATGTACTGTAGTTTCTTTTTTTTAGGCTTACAGGAAATAATTTGATCACATGACTCATTGCATTTTTCCCATTTGAGCAGCAGAGTTGATTTTTTCTTTATTTTGCAACAAGCAACAAGCGGAACTGGCTCGAGGAAAAGGAACTTGGCTTAACCAAATCAAAAATGTTCCAAACATGAAACCTAACTGAGGCTTGCCCCCCCCACCCCCATTAATATATTACATATCTTCAGAGCTCTGCAGCTCACTCCACCTTTCTGGCCTCTCTGTGTTGTGAAGGACCATTGCCTGAAACGTCACCTATTAAAAAACTTTCTTTAAAAGGCCACATTGTTATTGGTAATTTGTGTCTCTAGATCATTGAAGAGATAATTGACCACTTTTTTTTTAATAAAGCAACAAAATATCAAGATATCTTAGATTTGTTAACAAGTATGTAGGATGTGTATCGCAGGCTGTCTGGATAAGAGTTTTAAGTTTTACGTTCTGGGGAAAAAAAAAAGACTGAAAATCACCGTTAGACATGCCGCTGTTGCCTAGTCACTTCACTGCGGTGGCAGCAAAACATCGGAGTGACGTTGCTGTGATGCAGTTGAAACCATCACGTGGAATGAGCTAAAGATCCCAAGATACAAGGGTCTATATACTCTAACCAGGATTGTATTTACCAGGTGCTTATCACCAAATCACCCGGAAATTCATCCTATCTCAACAAATCCCAGAAGTTAAGCTGGAATGAGCCTGAATATTGGTGGTTTGAGCAACCACCACCATGCATAAAATGTATTACAGGCTATGGGGATATGTTTTGGGCTGTAGAGGCACCAATTTTCAATTGTTCTATACAACAGTATTATTTACTGTACATGAAAATTCTGTCCAAGTCATACTAACCAGTCATTGTAAATCTTTCTTATTTTTTGTCTCGACTTGAGCTAGTCACACCGAGAAATTCGTAGTGTGGGTCACGTCCATGCAATGAACACGACCCATTCAAATCCACGTGAAGCAAAGTGGCCAGGGTGGTGCCTCTGGGGTCAGAGCATTGAGCCAGCACCGCCGAGTTCCCGGTGTTGAATCTGGGTTTTCCAAATCACATGCGCGTGCTTAAACCGGGTTCTGAAGTGCATTAAGTTGACAGTCTTAGCCCCAATCGACAATGACTGCACACTAAGAAATGCTAAATTAGATTTTTATACTTTATTTGGGAAAAATTCCAGCTCCAAGACTTAAACCAAAAAGTCATAATTGTGTATTCATAATTTTTCCTCGTACTAGGACCCATATCGTACAGGCGAGGACCTGTAAGACCAGTCGCTCGCCAGCATGCATTTAAGCAAAGCCTGCCTCTGCTGCCTCTACTCTTTCGAAAACTAGTCTAGAATATATTCTTAGGTTTTTTCGGTAAAGTCACGTAGGTAAAAAATTTAATTAATAAAAGTAAAATAAAATAAAAATCACGACGTTTCGGAGGCAACACAAGCTTCCGTCTTCAAGTGTTGCCTCCGAAACGTCGTGATTTTTATTTTATTTTTATTAATTTAAATTTAAATGTTTTACCTACGTGACTTTACTGAAAAAACCTAAGAATATGAATCCTTGCAGTCACGAAAGCTTCAAATCGAGAATAGTCTAGAATATACTTAAAATAGCTATTGTAATCATTTAGCCGATTTGGTTGTTTTGGAGGCCCCGAGGCCTGTGTGAACCACAAACCAGCCTCACCTTTCTCCAAGGTATTCCCCAATGGCCGTCTTGTTGAGGCCTTCCCCCTTGTAGAGGAACTGCGCGATATCCTCGGGCGTGTTCTTCAGAAGCTCGTTTTCTGTCAGGAACTTAATTCCCTGTGGAAAAAAACCAATAACAGTTTGCCAAAGCATTTTGTTTATAGATCATCTTTCCAGGCATTAATCGTGAACAACTTCAATAATCCTGCGTAGGTTATCTGTTGTTGTACTGTACAGGTTGCACTGCACCTTGTGCCAGATGTAGCACTCCGCATACTTGGAGCTTCTTCAGGCACTGCAATAATCAGTTCCTGAAAGGAGCTTTCAACCATATGGGAGAGCGAAACATCGGACATCGTAACCAAATAAAAACAAAAGCAACTGCTAATTATATCCCTTCATTTGCATGAACGTGTCGTTGTCGCAGGGCAGACGGCACGATTTTAAGAGATCATCATTTTCGGCGTTTCCAAACACTGTATAAAATCGACCCACCACGTCGGACAGCCAAATGGAAAAAACCAACCAAGCAACCATCATCAATCAGCACAGCGAGCCACCTCCAGAGGGACACCCCGACCGGTCTTGAAACCCTCAAGACATTCACGCCGCAGCGAATAATACAGCTGCGCGGACGACACAGCATCCGAATTGATGAGAGTTTTGATTGGTTTATAAAAAGAACGGGGGAAAGCGGACGAGCAGTGTGCATGCCAAAGGGCCGATTTAATTGCGCTTGGCAGGTTGTCTGAAATCTGAAGAGTCCTCCCTCATTTGTGCGCGAGCTGCTGGGCGCTTTCGAAGGGCTTTTCCGGCATTCAAAAGAGGCCAGGCGGCTTCCACACACTCAGATAATTGGTCGTATCGATGTTAAAATGTGCCAGGGCTTTTATCAAGCCAGAGCAGTCCTGATAGCAAACCCATTCCGTCATTTGGCTAATGCAGAGAATCAGGCAGTGCCAATTCTCCCGAGGACCACGGCTGACGCCGATAAAGAAAAAGGAGAGTTCGCTTGCAAACAGCAGACCGTATCATTTAACACAAGGGAAGACACGGCTAAGCAAGTGGAAATATGTAACATGTACGAGGGCCATGTGGTGGGCAGAAGAGGGCAATGCATTACATTTCATTGACTGCGTTCAACCTACCCAACACTGACCAGCGTGGCGTTTGACATGACACTGTGTTGTTCCCAAACATCCTATAAGGCTTCACGAAAAAATAAACACCGCTTTGTGGGAATTCAAAAGTAATTGTCTCATGTAAACTGCCAGAGCATCGCGCAAGTTCTGCCACAGGCTTAGGGTTGGTAGATCGGAGGCACCCAAAACTCCTTCTTTGAGCCAGGGGAGGCACCGTCTTAAATAAATATAAAATATCGGCACAGTGCAACAGAACGTGCACCCACAAGCCACATTCCCCTTTTCCACTGGCTAACTCAAGTGGGTGGTTTTGCTAGGTATTATTTGCAATGCCGAGCTAGAACCAAAACCAGGAAAATCTGGCCTCACAAGACATATATAAATCTGGCTTGGGGCCAAGTAGGGCCAGGGGCCCTGGTCAATGGGGTATCAGAATCAGAATATTTCTTGATAATGGAAGAATCCGATGAGCTAAAAAAGCTCTCTTTTCACACATGTCCAGTAGGGGCAGGTAAGAACATTACAACAATAAACAATACAAAAACACAACAGAATTGCAAAGTACAAGAAAGGTAAACAAATCACCCAAACATACTAATACAACTAAACCATCCCCATCCTACCAGGCAAAGCTCACGGAGGTAAGAACTTATTTTTCAAAAGCGACCTGGCCACAAATGATAGCTCAACAAAGTGGCTTCACATTTGGACATTTATAGCAGCAAATTAATCTAAATAATTTCAACGCACGTTTCTAAATGTGGAGTGGGAATAAAAACAAGTGCCTGCGGCGCCACACGGGGCTGACTCGCCGCAGCCCTGGCCCAGCTCATTTGTATGGAGGGAAAAGTGGTAAAATAAATATAACAATGGTGGTTCTGTGCCACTTAAAAATCCACACTCCCACGAGCAATTTCTGCAGCTGAAAGCTCCTCATGCCAGAATATTAAGAGATTTTGGTGAATATTTCTTCATTTGAACATAATCCTCCTTCAACTTAAGGCTACATTTCTATTGCTTGTGTCATATTTAGAGCTTTTTGGATATAAAAAAAAGTAATCTCCATACATAAGTCTCCCTCAAGTATGAAGACTGACCGAGGTCAAGAATGTATTTGAAAGCCACACAAGGCACTTCTCAGAGGAGCAAAATCACTGTCTATAACGATAGCACGACAGCAAGGACGATGGCAGCCTTCCTCATGCAGCCTTGAGAACAGATGCTTGTTGAGGTTGCGAATGTTACATATCAAAGAGGGAAATGTAGTTCATCATCCCACAGTGGTGTCACAGTGATAACAATACTTTAAAGGGATTTAAGGGCAGCACATTTCGCCCCCCGCCCCCCCGTTGAGATGAGACGAGAAGTCCTATTAAGGTCACTGCTTATCAAAGTCCTGGAGGCTCAACACAGGAGGATGAGGCTGTCTGGAAGAGAATAAATAAATAACTCCCTTTCCCATCTCGACACTGCCACGGGAATAAGCAAACGCCTTCCATCTCAAAGACCGCAACGGCATTCACGAGCATAAAGGGGCCGTGTGTTAACGGGACCTTGGTGCATCCAAGCTATCGCACAGCTGCTGCCGATTACAGACGAAGGAAACGGCACAACACGCGCGCGTTTTCCGGTGAGAAACCATAAAGGCGCACCCCCAACCCGCTCCCCCCCACCCCCCCCGATGCTCCTATGCGTGCAATTTTATCTGCTTGCACGGGAAAGCCATTCTCCTCGCCCCTCCGGGGGACTGGCTCCACCAACACGCACTGCCCCACAGCGTGGGGCGAGCGGAAGAAAGAGAAAGGAAAAAAATAAAGCCTGACCGCTACTCGCGATGACCCCAGAAGCCATGACGCTGCGGCCATAGATGGCGTGTGCCTGAAAGAGTGCCCTGGAAAAATGGCAATCAGCACGATGTGCATCAAGATTCCCAATACGTTATGACAGCAAAAGTCGTCAACAGCAGGCAGAACAGCAAGTAGGTTGCCGACATGTGTAGAGATTTTTGGCGTTATCATGGGTTATTTTTTTTTTCAGGCACTGCGTGACACCCATTTACTCTGCTTTGCACATTTTTATATCGATGTGTCCATTAGCAGCATTGGTGATTACTGTCATAAATGAACTTCTGAACTGTGAGTGAAAGTATAAGTTACGTACAGTTTACACAAGTTGCATCGTAAACGCTCATTAAAAACAGAACTGGCCAAGCAGCTAAAGCAGGATCCCTGTACATAACAGAGCCTCAAGAGTTAATTACTATTGCACCAATTTTCGCAAAAAGGGTTCAATGAAACCGAGAGACAGGCTGCGGGATTTTTCACAGTAGCGGTGGACCTGTGCAAGGAGTGTACGTGCTGTTTACAGGACTACGCGTCACCCAGCGTGCGACCGACTGATATATCCAAAGCAGACAAGTCTTGGGGCAATGTCCTTTGCCCTCGGCATTTATGCATGCTCACGCGCACCGACATAAAACACCATCAAAATACAATCGAAATCGGACAATGCATGCCAAAATGTACCTTTTTAGGATCCATGTTAAATTTCTTCCTCCCCATGGACATTTGTTTATTCCTCTGCACGATTTTGCTGTACAAAGTTGGAGGGAGGGGGGAAATTGGGTGGATGCAGAGGCAGATGGTCAGAACAAAAAATGTTTCGTATCGCCGCTTTAAATCCATAACATCATTGCAGCACATCGATTTCAGACCAACCCCCAATAAGGTTTTCTGACAGGCCATCCTGTAGCATGGCCTTTGATAAAATCACCCGGAATGCGCCAAATCTTTGTCAGATCTCAGTAGCTAAGCTCGTCTGAGCCCGAATAAGTGGTCGGATGGGCGACCGCCACGCACAGCAGGATGTTATAGGCTGCTTTGCGGCTCTGGTGGGTTGCGGAAGGTAGTGCAACAAAAAAAATCCATTGTTGGACCGTAATCTACGCTTCCACGTTGATGCTCCCTACCTTCAACAACCCGCACTAACCAGTGTGGTGAAATACGATCAAATAACCTTCACACGACACGCACAGTGCGAGGAGGCCCTCATCCAGCAGTAGATTGATGAAAGGGCTGTACAGATACATTCTGCAGCCGTCTCAAGGACAACTAAATAAGAGCAATATGACCATTACATGTTCATATGTTCACATATCAGTGTCAGTTTAGAATATGCAAGCTCCACATTACACTACTGTGCTTAGGAAAAATCGCACAGAGTTCCTAGGATATACATTCACTCACAATGCCCATCATCATAATCCCGAGGACATTAAAAACAATCGTGACCATGCGGCATTACCACACAACCACTGCTATTAAACGTGGAAGTCCGTTAGCGAGCGACGCGTGCATAGAGGTACCTCTCCTCGGCATTGTCCAGGCTCTCGATCTCGGTCATCACGTCCGATATTTCGTCTTTGAGCCTCTGAAACGGGCGCACGTCACGCGACGTCAACAGCTTCACCGCACAACAACACGAAAGCACGCGTCCATTTCACGCTTTGCGTCTCCGACACGGTAGAACGGGCACCGGAGTTGGGAGGCGGGGGGGGGGTGGAAGAGGGGATGTTACCCGGACTGGGGCTGACCCAGTGACGCCTTAGCCGTGAGATTGCGAGCCGCCGCCACCGCCGCCACCGCCGCCGCCAATGTGCTGTGACGCGACCGCCCACGCCGCGTGCCCCGGTGTCGTCAAACTCATTATGCGGCCGCGACTCCGGATAGCGGGGAGGTGTGACGTGCGGTTCCTTGGTCCACTCCTCGAGCTCTCCAGCCACGAGAGCACTCCGAATTTACCAATTTATATGGTGGGGTGGAGCAATGGGCTGTCAACCTAGTGGTCCGAGTTCGATTCCGGGTCACCAAAAGAACGAGTGTTGCGCGAATAATTCGATTCACGTGTCGCGAGGGCGGGCATCGATTAAAATTGATTAACTGATGCATTGTTACAAAGTGCATTCTCTAATTTACTTCTGCCATGTATTACGATGCTTTTTGAGTCGGATTATAGTATTTTTTCCCCAATTCACATTACATTTGTTCATAAGGAGGGCGATGGCAGTGCACAGTGTTGTGAAGAATGACATTTGGGGAAAAAACCAACGAGGAAACATTCACCGTTACATTGCAACGGTTACGTAACATCCGATTACAACTGCAAACCTGTAAAGAGGCCCATTCCAGCTCCGATAACAGTTCGACCGTGAAAAAACACATCACAGGCCTAATGCACGTGGTTATTGTTGATGGTTGTAGTAGTAGCAGTCGTGGTGAAGCAGCTCCGTCCAATATTTAAATGGGAGAACAACAAAGAAGCCAACTGTTTCCTCCGAATTTTAATGTTTTCAATGAAACTCGGCACCATATGCCTCTTTAACAGATGTAAAAACGGAGCAGGGTTGTTAATTTTTTTTTCTGTGAGCAATGATTGCATGCACTTTTTTTTTTAAACAACATATGGTTTGTCGCACACATTGTGAAATTTAACAATATAAAAATATAAAGTCTGTGCGTGCGTGTTCTTTTGTCTGTACCATGCGCTGACTGATGAGTCCTGTCACTTGTGTCTGATGATGGATGCTGCTCGACAAATCACATTCGAACGCGTCGTGCGGGATTGAACATTGGCACACGTGCCAAATCGGTTCAGTCTCTACTAAAAAAATGCAACTGGATTCAATTGTCAATTGGGAGCTTTATAATATCGATTGGACCTCAAAATGTAAAATATTTTTTGGGCGACCTAAAACGGAACATGTGGAGGAATTGCCCCGAATTACCGCACCTGAATGTCGACCACGAGCTCCTGCTTGCGTCGGCGAATGCTGGCCAACTCCTCCTGCTCCTCCTCCGTCAGGTCGGGTGGCACTGCAAGGCAGAGGGGGGCGGCACAAATGACGCATGGACGATCAGCCGACGGAGTTTACAAACGATACAAATATAGCAACACAGGGCGATCCATTTACAGACACCACACTAAAATATTAGGGAGAACTCGAGGACATTTTGTATTTATTTCAAAAACCCTCTACATGTCTCCCACCACTCAGTAAACTTGTTAAATCCTTTACTACTCTTCTGTTAAGTAAGAAAGTTATTACAAACCAGTGAGGTATCTATAAATGGATTGCCTTGTAAATTATTCGCAGAGCCAGAAGACACAAGTCGGGCGATATGGCCGTTGGGCAAAAAGGTGTTAGTGAGAGAGTGCTAATTTATTTACAGCCCTTTTGTCTCTCCACTGCTAGATGAAGACCTCCCCACACTATCAGGTGTGTGGGTTGTTTGACCATTCTTAACCACGTTGGTTAACGGTAAAGGAGGTTGGGTCCAAGGACCGGTTGAGATGTCGCTTGCCACCGATGTTATCCGAGGCCAGGAGTTGAACTCAGGTGTGGCCTAGTTTGTAGTGCAGTGCATGAACCACTGCACCACTACCTGCTCCATCTGCGAGCGTCAGGTTGTGTAGGGCACTAAAGGCACATCTTGTGACTAGCGATGGCACACGCCTGCAGCCAGGGGCACTGCACTCCGTGTCAGCGTGACATGGATACAGCAACGGTTCTGCAGACTTCTTAAGTCTGGCAAGTGAGCAACGGCATCCTATAAATACCCCAAATTGCCTTTTAGCTGCCGTTTAATTGCATGTCAGATGTACAATCCCACTTGTCTATCCACTGCTGGATGAGCACCTCCCCGATGTCGTGCATGTAATTTGATCGTACTTCACCACAATGGTCAGTCTGGGTTTGGTGTAGGCTGGGAGAGCACAGATGTGTGAGCATAGAAGTACAGTACAACAATTGCTTTTGCTGCACTGCCCTCTCCTGCCCACTCCGTAGCTCACGTGACAAGCCTGTTCATGCTCTGTGGGTCATCCATTCCAAGTAATCTCGAGGCTCAACGCTGCCGAGCTTCCTCCTGCCAAATTGTCAGACGCAGGCGCTCCGTACACAGATGCGGCTATCGTACAATCCACCTCCCTAGCCAAGGGTTTGCAAAGCCAGACCGTCTGTCACAGTCGTGCCCGCACGTTTTTTTTTCAGGCTTTATTTACTACACACCTGCCGTCCGTGCACCTTCTGCCACGATCGATCGACAGACGAGTAAACAGACCATTGTTGGGGTAAGAAAAACACCAAATTGGTGGCAGAAAAAGCAATTTGCAACAATAAAATCAAATATAGCTCATGTGGAATACACAGAGACAGTTTCTTTCGAACTGCTTCTTGTGTTCAGTTTGCTGTGCTTTCCCCCCACACCTCCAATTAAGCGCGGTTTGGCCACGTACGGTACGAAAGAAGTTCAACGCGCATACACAGTGGTTGCGCATTAAGGGCACCCGTCACAGGCAGCTGAATGCCACGTGAATGCTGATCTCATTCACAATGAAAGCATCGAAGGCAGTGAGTGTAACGCAGTCAGAAGTGAACGTTTGGCAGTCTATGCTCCCAACGGTGGCAGGCACAGCACGGCACGATGTGTGGCGGAGGGTACAGAGCGACCGCAAGGTGCCATTTCACCGGGGGAGGTCGGACACAAGAACCACCTTTCGTTCTAGATTTGAAGCTTTCGTGACTGCAAGGATTCATACTCTTAGGTTTTTTCGGTAAAGTCACGTAGGTAAAAAAAAATAACATTAAAAATTACTAAAAGTAATAATAGAAATGAAATAAAATAATAAATCACAACGTTTCGGAGGCAACACAAGTCTCCGTCATCAGGTGGGACCGTCACAGCCAGATTTGCTGTATCACTTGATACAGCAACTGTGACTTGATACAGCAAATCTAGCTGTGACGGTCCCACCTGATGACGGAGACTTGTGTTGCCTCTGAAACGTCGTGATTTATTATTTTATTTCATTTCTATTATTACTTTTAGTAATTTTTTATTTTATTTTTTTACCTACGTGACTTTACCGAAAAAACCCAAGAGTATATATAACCACCTTTCGCTCTCCCCTTTTGCTTGTGAACACCAAACTGAACTACGACGCCCACGAAGAAGCAGCTGGTCGTCACGGCAACATTCACAACCTCGCAAAAATCCGTGAGCGTCATGTTGCCCACGACCGGACCGTGAAGCCGGCGCCGCCACCGCCACCGCTCGGGTCTAAAACCAGAAATTCAACACCAGAGTAGGCACTTTGAATACCTCACGAGGATCGCCATCGAGGGAACACACTCCCGCGTGATGATGCAGCTTTCTGCATCTTTAATGCGTTGTGTCATAGCCCGTGGAGGTAAATTATCATGCAAACACCGGCGCTCTCTCACTCGTAGCAGTGCAGCAGCAACGAGCCTGCCTCTGTAAAACAACCCAGTTCAAATGTTGTTAAAAATAGAGACCTTTGTTAATTCACTGCTGGATGAAGGCGTCTCCACACCATGTCCATGATGGGGGTTTTTGCTTGACAGCAACCATTAGCAACCCGCAATGACCAGGTGTGCTGAAGTGTGGTTAAACAACCCACACAACCGACACTGTGTGGGGGAGGCTTTACAAATCGGGCAGTGAATTGACAAAGCGCTCTAAATTATTATGAAAATAACGTTTAGATAATGTTTACACACAGTGGTGGATATTCCACTTTCACACAGCGAGGTCAAGTCTACCTAAAGTACAACGAGTGACTGGCCACAAAGGAGGCAGTCATTTTATTCACCCCAGAGCGATGATTGATCAAGGTGACCCACCATCCCTCCGGACTTGGAACTGAATGCAAGACACTTGCGATCGAGAATTGAATGCTCTGCCAACAACGGCGAGCACAGTATCCTGTTAATCTGCGATAATTCCGGATTCAGCAAATAAAATAACGAGTGCGCCCGACAGCTCATTAGGCAGTCACGGGGTTCACAATCTGCTGTGCACACCGTGTCCGCAGCCCACACAAAAGACGCTCTGTGCAAAGTGATGCAGATCTGTAACGCCTTTGGATTTCAAATCTTGCGCAGTCGGCTTGTTTTTAAACCCAAGAAGTATCCTTTTTCGATATCAGCGAGTAACGAGTGGGAAACATTTACCTAGCTTTGTGTGTGCACGTGTTTGACCGCTCACAGCACTTGCCAACTGTTTATGTAGGATACATGGGGGATCTGTGTATTTGTACGCTGGGATATGTGGGAGGCAGTGGGTGCAGTGGTGAGCCTACTGTGCTACGAATCTTGCAGAGTTAGATTCCTGGCCAAGGCTAACCATCAGAAGAGCGATATATGAATTGGTCCTGAACCTCCCCCAATTAATTCCACCCAAGCTCCCTACCCTGCCCGATTTCCCACCCATTTCAATGCTTGTTCTCGGCGAGTAAAAAATAAATACAATGCAAAGTGTGCAGTTTTGGTTCCATAAAGGCCAAATTTTGCTTTCAGAATTATGCATTTCAAGTAAAATTCTAGGTGTACATATATATTTATATATATACACACAGAAACATTCCAAGAACGTATATATTAACGCATATATATATATGCACACACAAACTGGCATTAATATATTTTTGATAGCTGCGACAACAATGCATCTAAATTTGCTGCAGCCTCCCTTTGTCAGGCTCCAAGCAGGCCACTACTGTTCAAAGGATAATTGGCATAGAAATATAAACACTGTACCCACGTAAGTGAGCTAAGGTGCAACTCACTGCACATTGAGTTCATACTTACATTGGCCAGCGAGCCGTAATCTACATGACCAGCGATCCGCAACATTCCAGCGGCATTTGTGTCAAGGTGCTTCTATTCAGGAGATGCACAATGTAGAAAATCCATGTTCACTGGGAGGATATTATAGCACCCGAGATGGCGATGGAACACCGGGGGTTGTGATCAAACGGTCCGAGCCGGCGATTGCATCCCAAGTACCACCACGAGATCAGAGATCGTCCTCGCCACGATCACGCCGGCACGGCTCGTGTGGCTTAAATTGCACGATGACGAGCGTTGTTCTGGCGATCCCCGTGGACGGAGGATTACCGTTATCACGACGGCACACTAGCCGATGGAGTGCGAGGGAGGGCAAGATGAGCAATGTCGGCTCAAATTCTTTCGCACTGCTGCCTTAACGCGCGTCGCGTCGTTTCCACACATCGCACGATGAAGCATGCGCCCCTTCGCTAATGTTCGGGATAAAATGGAGATTTAAATCACATGACAACTCGCGTATTACAGCGACTATATAAAAAAATAAGAACACATTCATACCAGCGTAGTTAATCGAATATCTATATATATAAAATGTTGTCTCACAATCGATTATGGAGTCGATGATTCATTCCAAAAGCAATGGAATCAATAATCAAACCCAGTTCCATTTTAGTCACGATCAAACCGATTGGCACGTGCGAACGGCCTCCCCAAACAATGTCAGTTATGGAGGGGGGGGGGGGGGTGTTTGACCATACTTCACCATGCTAGTCCAGGGGGGTTTATGTCCACCCCCACACTTAAAGGTCACGAGTGGTGTAACGGTGGATCGACGCTTACACTCACTGTGATCGAATGGCCCAGTGATGGAAAGGTGCGTGGGAGAAATCGGATAATTTTTTAAGTTGTTGCAAGCAATTTGCTAATGGGAACCTTGCAGCCACTCGAAGGAACTACAATGCACCACGATGTAGAGTATATAAAAAATATATAATCTTGAATTAAATCACACCCCCCCCCTCGCAATTCAAGATCGTCACAGTTGCTTATCAATCTGTCCAAGGAGGGGAGTGAAGATTGCGCAATCAGATGACATTATCAACCGCAGCCAAGAACCTCAGAGTGCATTCCTTTCATTCCAATGTTTTATCAGTATTTTAATTACCTTTCAGGCCCCCGTTCGAACATCGCAAGAGACTTGGAATGCAGCAGCAGCACACGCAGACCAGTGATACCAGAAATAATGGAAGAGGAAAAAACAAACACAAACACACCAAAGGGCTCTCCCAAAAGGCCAGTTTACACCACTGTGGAACACTGAACTGAACGAGAAAGGTTTTTTTGTTCCTCATGCTAATGAGATATGACAGCCACGCTGGAATGCATGAAATGCAACTCCATTTAACCACAGGCATTTAAAAAGCCAATTGTACAATGTGTGCATGCGTGAAGGAATGTGCGGCTGCCACAGCCCTGCCCGCGTCATGCAGACTGGATCTGTGGCCCGCTGAGAGGTAGCCGGGGCAGAGAGCCAGATCTGCTGCCGGGCGAACGCAGCACATGGCAACGGCGGGAGCTCAATCTGCAGCCCTGGCATTAAACGAAGAAAGCCGGCTGCTTGGTGCGTCATCCACGGTCGGACGTGATCTCATCCACTGCTGGACCAAGGCCTCCTAAAGCCTGTCCCGCCATCTCTCACAGTCCCGCAATGCAACAAGCCGTCGAGGTCCGATTTCAAAAATTGCTCCATGCCCACGGTGGATATCCTCTTGGGCGTGTTCCTTCCTTTGGGCTGCCACTCTGTCATTAGTCTTCGCCAATGGCCATCGTTCCTTCGAGCCGTGGATGTGCTCTGCCCAAGAAGCTCTTTTTGCTTTCCTTTGCAGTCAATATCATTTCACAAACTTGCGTACGTTCTCGAATCTAATCTAGAGTTCCTCTTTTCGTCTCTCAGTGGAAAACAATTCCCAGTATGCGACTCTACGCTGGTTTGGGTACTTTTTAGCTTTTGTTCCATTTTCTTTGTCCATGACAATTATCCCTGAAACTATTTTAGCCACAAGCCATCAATGTGAACTTTTACATTGAAGCATTTTGTTCGGGCGGCTAGCCTACGGTCGACTCTGCCCGAACGCATCGGAATACAGTAACTACCGAATTACCACATATCTCAACCCAGACCAATTAACCGCTGCACACCCAGTGCTTGGGTGTACCTGCCATATGACACAGATGTGGAGGTATCCAACCTTTTCACACATTTGCCGAGAACTCCGTCCCCAGCAAGTGTGACAAACACGCTACGCTGTTACTGTACCAAAGTATTGAACGGCATTACAATTCTTGATTTAAAGCTTTCGTGACTGCAAGGATTAATATTCTTGGTTCTTTCGGTAAAGTCACGTAGAAGGGAAATAATAAAGTAATAAAAATATAAAACAATAAAAATTCTCACGACGTTTCGACTGCAACACAAGCAATCATCATCAGGTGTGAAATCCACAGAAAGAAAATTTACAATTGTCACCAGAAATATTGACTTCAGCTGCAGTTAAAACTACACGCACATGTAGAACGGTGAGCACAATACTGTATCTCATTACGGGAACCAACGTAATTCCTGGACAAACGAGGGGAACCTGATTTTTTTTGGACTAACCGTACCGCCAGCATGGTGACTGAAAACCGGTAGAGGAAGTCCAATGCGCAGTGTGCAGTCTATGATTTAGTTCAGCCTTCCGCTCATGTTTGCCAACAGTTAACCTCATATGGACCATTTATTTTGGCCCCGACAGGAATTGCAGTTGGCTAAGATTAACTTGCGATCAGTGGACGGCGCCTTCGACGAAGAAAAAAAGCCCCTTTGTCAATTTTACTGCTGGATGAAGGTCGCCCCCCACCCACCCCCCATGCCGTGTTGGTCAATGAGGGGTATTTCTCCAGGCCGTTCAGTGTGGGTTGCTGCAGAGGGGACGGCGGGGGCACATGACTGGTTTGGATATCACTCCCTACTGATGGTATCAGTCACTAGCCATTTGCCAGGAATCGAACTGAGGATGTCTCTGGATTAATCGTGTAATGTGCTAACCATTGCAGCAGCAGTGCTCCCCCCCCCCAACCCACTCCCACTGGTCCACACATAACGCAAATCAATAAGATCGATCAAGAAAATGACCAAGAGGAAGACAAATTGTGTGCCTGGGAACAGCAGCAGCAACGACCGACTACATATCATCGGAGTGAATAAAAGTTCCTAGAGCTCGCAACATCCGTCTTCTTGGAAGACGAATTACAAGTGCAATTTTGCGGTCGTGGGAGTTAGGTTAATAACACTACTCGGCCAAAACGATCAAGCGAGGCTGGCTGCCAAGAAACATGGGCGATCACAAAAAAAACACAAAGCCGCAGAAGTCTTGAAAATCACAAGCTCGCAACAACACCGCACTCAATGACTCTCATGGAGCTGGCATGTTCGTTAACAGAAAATGCCAATTTCCACAACACACGTTAACAAGCTTGAGTAAATTAATTGTTGCTGCCAGTAAAAACCCCACTTTTGATGAAAAGTCACGTGAAAAAATGTGTTAGTCAGCAAAATTCAATATTCAAATCTGTAAATCGTGAAAAATACCCATCCTAACAGTAAAAACAGTGCAGGACGGAAAACCACAATGAACTTTTTATGGAACTGCCCATGGTTTTTGCATAAGTTGCGCAAATGGTCAGTGCTCTCAGACACATTTGCGTGTGCTGTTTGAAATAGAATACATGTAAACCTTTATGTACTCAATAATGTTATGGGTACTTTGCGTGTGCTGTTTGAAATAAAATACATGTAAACCTTCATGTACTCAATAATGTTATGGGTACTTTTCAGTTACATACCCAGTAAGATTTGGATTTATTAATATTAGGATCTGGTACTTTATGTTCAGCCACAAATAAACTCACTTCACTGGATCTTAAAAGGATGAGATGTTTCGCGATGAAATGAGTATGGTAGTCACAATTGAGGGGCAAGATTAGATGTGTACTATATTGTAATGAATGTAGTGGCCTCCCTATGTTAGTAACAGGGGTCATGTGAACCCAAAATATACAAGGTATACAACTCTTTAATATACCCGATTCCGTATCATCATTCCGAAGGACAATTTAGCTTTCCATTCTTAAATTCAGCTAGGTATTGAACATGCAATAAATAAATGCAGCAAACACACAAGTACAGCGATATAGAATTTACTGATCATATCAGCAGCCACACATTTACACTTATTCGATAAACTTGGCACTAAATAAATAAAATTAGTGTACCAAGATTCTGAAAATCCCACGTGGTCTCCATTGCCAAGTTTTTAAACGTATTAGCTTGTGAAAGTAATTACACGATACATTACTACTATTCCCACCATGACCATTGGGAACTTTAATTTGCATAACGTAGCTCCAGAACGGAGCACGACATACAGCATTAGCCGAGCTTTTAAAATGTATTCGCAATTGCTGTTGGCAGCGTTTTCACGAAAACTTTAAACATAAAAGCTCAAAAGACTACAAGGAAAATTAAGTTACCCCACAATTAAATGAAAATGCTTTCTATGCCATGAATAAGCACACTACAGTACCATTGAAGACATAACAAATGTTTGATACCAAGTGTCTCTCTGTTTAAACGAATGTTGGCTGCTGCTCACCCGCAGCGGTGTTCTAAGCCGGTCGTGGAAATTCCACATTCCTATGGCAGGGGATGGTCTATCATTTGAACTAAATTTTGACTTTTCACAAAGTGGTACTAACTGCAACAGACTTCTATGGAACATGAACAGAGCAGATCCCCGCCAGCCAAACAATACAGTCTTCGCGCACACACGCACAGCGGAGTAAACATGCCGCAAGCATAATTCAGAACAGAGGGTGGTCTACACCAATTACTTAAATTCACGACACAGTCATTACACAATGCGACTCCGAGTGCTTACCATTCTCCTCCATCACTGGACACAACAACGACTGAAAGCTCATCTCGCACAGCTTGGATACGGCAGCTCTGGACGGGGTCTTGGCCGCTTTCTTGGACATCGCTGTGAGAAGCAGGCTCTGTCAAAAGCACCCCGGCGCTCAATACGCAGGCACGCTCTGCCAGCTTTGCAGACGGGGAAAGACGAAAACAATCTACTGGCCGCCGAGTGACAATCCTTCCGTCCCAACGCAAGCAAATGCCGTCTAAGGTCTCCGGCTGGCAAGACTGCCGGGCGGTGTTCCCCGATGACAGCTCCCCAACTTCTTATTCTTTAAAATCTACTCGGCACACGGCTCACCTGACGAACGCGCAACGCACACGCCGCTCCGTGCGCACAGCGCGCCGATTATTTTGTTTAGAACGCTCAAATCAGCAACGGCTCGCCGAGGCCAGACAGCTCCTAGCCGGGAAGTGCGGCGAACGCAGAAGGAAGCTCACGCACTCGCTTGCTAATCGTGAAACTGCTGTAATGAGAAAGCCTTAACCCTCCAAGCTGTGTCGAGCGAGGTCCAGCGGTTGGTTCTCTCTCTCTCTCTCAAGCCCATAGCAGCAATGTCATAAACAACTAAATTAAGCAGAGAGCAAATGGAACGCAGCACTGTGACACCAACCTAAATGGAAATTATGACGCCATTCATAAGCTGCTTTTGCAGCGAGCAGACTGGAGAAGAGGGGGCAATTGACAGGGTCTTTTTGTTCCCCTCCAGCTGGTGATGTGCTGTGTAAACATCTCACGGATCAAATCTGGAGTGGCTCCGATATACAACCCCTGTGGATCATTGGGCTGGAAACAGAGCGATGATTGTGAGACATTAAGAAGGCGTACACTGCTTTGGACAGTCACGATTACCACGTGTCTCTTTCTGCACGTGAGTTGTCAGCGGCACTACCGTACCGTAGACGTGCAGTCAACAAAGCACTTGTGCGAGAGGCATTCGCGATTGTGTTGCGTAGCCGTCCCATGTGTCCTCGGGTTGTACCGCGCGTTGTTCAGCAACGATGTCCCCATGTTCTTGGTTCTTTCGGTAAAGTCACGTAGAAGGGAAATAATACAATAATAAAAATGAAACATAATAAGATTAAATTCTCACGACGTTTTGGCCACAACGCAATTTATTTTTATTACTTTATTATTTCCCTTCTACGTGACTTTACCGTAAAGAACCAAGAATATGAATCCATGCAGTCACGAAAGCTTTAAATCGAAAAAGATGCCCACATGCTTCTTTCTTTTTCTTCTCCACGTGCTGGGAGCTTCTTTCGTAAGACATCCTTTCGAACAATACTACATTTAAAAAGCACATTTCTTTAAAACTGCCTTTTTGTGTTTAGTTTGTTGTTCTTCGTCCCCCCGGCACCTCCGATTGGCACGGCTGGCTATGTACGGTGGGAGAGTAGCTCAACATACACACAACCCCCGAAAGCACATCGGAGGTTTGTACAAAAATAAGTAATATTTTTTAAAACTTTTTTAAAAACACGCTTTAATGAAATGTACCGTACTAGTAATGGAAGAACTCCACGACTCCAAGAAGTGGCCCCGAAGCTTGCCATAACGCAAGGGGACCGTGATCAATTAAGCCAACGTTAGTTGAGTGGGGACAATTAGACCCAAGCCGAAACATAACATATAAAAAAGATGGTTGATTTTTTTTATGATAGAATATGGTATTGTCATCAGTATGACATAAGTATACCAAGTTTGCAGTCGATACCACATTGGGAAGTGGGTTAAATTTGAGTTACAAGATTTGAGGATACAACAACAGAGTGAGTTAATAAAAAAGCGTGTAAATAACCCTTCGCCAAACCCAAAATTACCTTCTGTTTTACTATACTCTTTTAGTTCTAAGTGATGCGTTGTATGCCATATAAAAAAAACATCACAGTAAAACTAATTTTTTTTTATCACTAATAGTTCATTGTTGATCTATCATTCCCTTTAATGGAGAAGTGAAATAGCCAGTTAGCTATGACGAGTTTCAAATGCTCAATCTACCCACACACCACAACATCTGCAACACTGTACAGAGGCAGTGTAAACGTGAAACGCCAGAAGGTGCAATACAGTGCCGTGCGCATTTACATTAAAACGAAGCCTTAACGCGCACGCTTTCAGGTTATATAATTGGTTATGCGGACTACAAGCCAGGAAAGAACTAAAGGACTGTTTATGTTCTTTGAAAATCCTCACTGACAAATTCCTCAGTAAACCACATTTGCGGAAGTCAGTTCGCGAAAACACGCAGGTTTTCAATTCTCACAGATGCGGGACAGCATTGTTCCTCGTTAGAAATCGACCTGTACATTCCATTCCCATCACACAACGCAGATCTCAAAATCCACGAGACCACTGGGAGGACCCCATGGACTCCCTGTATACCAGGCAAGGTAGTTAACATCCCCCAACATTGGCGCCTTCGCACGCTCAAATTGAATTTCTTCGGGTTGCACCGCATGTTCTACGCGATGTTCACGGGGAGCGGTAGCTCCCAGGATCTGGAACAAAACGTCGGACATTGTGCAGAACAACGACTCGCGATAACGACCCCGAAAACGCACCGCCAGAGCCATGCAGCAGCAGCACAAATCGTGAAAACCCCAACGTGCAAGGATTTTTACTCCTTGCAATCCCTCGGAATGATCGCCGTCTCCTCTGAGAGATGCGGCAGAAAATATGCACAACAATCCGCGTCCTGTTGGTTGTGCAACACAATAGAATGCACAGTAAGCACATGTGACACGTCCCAACAAAAACCCTGAAACCGTACGCCCTACATTTAGAAAAACGTACAGTGCCGTGTCTGTACATCTGCATTAAAGGCTCGAAGCTCCGGTTTCAGACAGGCATGGAAATCAACTTTAATTGGAATTCATTTTTTGGCTCGTTAAGTTAGATCTGTGGTCAGGCTTGTTAGTAAGGTGGCCATATGAGATTAACTGGGTCAAGGAAGCCCATCCATTTACATCAGCTGTGATGTGCGGTGGGAAGAACTACTGACTTTGGCGGTTGTAAAAACTTGGCATGGATTCCCACACACATGCCACGTTCATGAGCACACATTTGACAACGAATCGATTACAACCCACCAGGAGGATATCTCAGGATTGGGAGCATCAGGGTGATGTTCTTTCGTTCAAGGAGGGGGGGGCAGGTGAAACGTTTGACGGCAGCATTTTGGATTATATGGAGTTTGGAGATGAGGAATTTTAGAAGGCAGTAGAGGAGAGAGCTGAAATAGGAGAGTTTGAAAGTGATGAAGGCATGGATGAAAGTCTTAGCAGTGGCTGGAGGAGTGTTCCTTCACTCATTTTCAGAGGGGGGCCCACTTTCGCCAATAAGACATCAGTATGAGGGCCGCCACACATTTTAAACCATTGGGGTTTGACAGCATGGAGTGTTTTCACATTTGCGTATTGTGGGGGGGGGGGGGGGTCGCACTAAAGGCCACCAGGGGCAGCCAGTGGCCCACGGGCCTTGCAACGAAGAACATTGGGCATTGGGCTAGAGTGAGGAAGTGGCAGATGTTGCACAGACATAGGTATGAGGACCTGCAGAGTTGGTATCCATGACAACGACAATGGCTTTCGCACATTCTTTGCCAGCGTGATGTCAGTTTGGGAGGTTCAGGCTCAAAACGAGGCTCTTCTGCTTCGAGTGGATATTTTTCCGATGAGGAATACTTGTGGTTTGTGGCAACAAGTAGCTGAAAGTTCCGGGTTATCATGCTGAAAGTGACCAAATCCACAAAAATGCCGACGGAACACTTTTTTCTTGAAGTGGCATTGTTTTTTCCGCACCATCTCACTTATTTACGCAAATGCTTTGCTTGTGTTTCTCACTCAGGCCGTGCTCTCCCACGCTGCTCTCTCCTCACACAGCTTGCAGTCTTCAAAATTGTCTGCTTTTAAAAACTCATGCCCGTTTCCGATGCACTTCCGCAATCGAAACAGCCATCTGTAGGTCTGCGTAGCTGCGCACCCCAACTCGCCATTGGGAGAATCGGCTAGCAGCAGAATTCTATTCTTGCGAATGATGGCAGCAATATGGTCAGGAGCTAAATGGTCAATATCGAGATCCGGTGAAGAAGCGCAGACTTAGTGGTTTACTATACGGCCCATCGGTTGCGTTGCTTGGCCACAATCGCACTGGGACATAAATTTTTACCAACCATGCGATGATTATGGAGCGCGTTGCCATCTCCGTGGTGGTGGTACTGGTGGCAGATGGTAGGGCTCTGCCCCGCCAGTTCTGCGCCGTGGCATGATGCCGCCAAACATCGACATTCATCACCACCTTCCTTGGCATTCACACACACGGCTGGCGGTTCGCGCTACTATATGGAACTGTCACGGATCTTATACCGCAGCTGCACAATTCTGGGTACGACTTCCAATTACCAACTTTAATGTTGCAATGATACTGCAACGCCGTAGGTATGTGCGCCGAGCAACAACCTTTATTTAGGCAGTCTTCAAGATGCACATTTAAGCTCCTTATAAATTCAAATGATATTTTACTGTTTAAGCAATTTCATTATGTACGTATCCGTCCTCTGCCTTGTGACAAAGTACACGTGAGTAGCCCACGTGGATGTATCGTATGTATGCACGTTGAACTTTTCACACCGTACGTAGCCAACCGTGATAATCGGAGGTGGGTAAAGTACTGAAATGGGAACTTCACTAGTGTTGGTAGACGTACATATTTTGAATGTACTTTACAGAACACTTCAGTAGACCTCTACGAAGAGCATGTTAGTGCTATGCTACATTATTATTTAAACAAGGTTAAAGTGTCCACGTGCTCCAGTGAGCAATGGGTAGTGCTCATCTCCACTGGCTGCTTTAAGCCAGTGGTTGAAATGCCACATGTCCATCATACGACAACCTCCGTTGACGTCCAAACAAAGTGGTAGTCATTTTACCGGGCTTAGTCCGAATTAGAATTTGAAAGCTTTCGGAGTGCGGAGTCTGACACTTACCATATTGTTACCCATTTATAACAATGCTGTATTGTGTCCCTGTGTTACGGGATTGTTACTTATTAATAGGGGTGGAACGATTCATGCCCAAGTGGCGATTCGAGGTTCGATTCACGAATCCACATTCTTTTTTGTTTTGTACCCATTGTGGGTGAATTGTACCACCTCCATTGGATACAACGATCACTGTAAATAATTATATACAGCATAAAAATATTTTAAAAAATTATGTAGACTATCAATCAAGGAACTACGACTATATAAAAAAATATTGTAGATTACCGGTACTCGATGCATCATTACACCCCTATTTCCAACAGTACTGTCCACAGCGCATTGCTATTACGGGACTGGATTACTTTATTGGACCACAGCTGGTCAGTGTGGGTTGGTGAAGGTGGGGAGTGCAGATGTGAGATGTGGGTACGTACAAGTACACCACCACAACAGATTTTTTTGCTGCACTGCCCTCTGATATCCACCCCGGATCCGATCAAGCCCAATGACAACATGTCCCGTGCATGGTGGTGGGTCATCCACACAAACAATATCCAGGCTCAAATCTGCTCAGCTTCTGAGATCTGATCAGATCGGGGTGCATTCTGGACGATTTATCCATCCGTATGTACTGCTACGGTGCTATATTATTTAAACGTCGAAGAGATGACATTTCACGAGTAAATACGCACAGTTAACCTTCGCACGGCACAGCAGCTTCTCGTGCTTATCATTATTATTTTTAAAAAGGTCCACATGCTCCAACAAAAAATACCCGACGACTGGAACGGGTCCGACGAAGTTGCCATCACAACAAACACTGCCGTTTCGTCGCCGACTCTCGCCCCCTTCACTATCGCACCTCCATTATACGTAGATCTCACCTTTTCCGATATTGTCTAATGAATGTCGTCCTTCCCAGGGATATGCCCCCAATGTTTTTGCACCACATGACAGAGTCAACCCGACTCACCATCGCCAACTCCGCACCCTTCTTCCTCGTCGCCACAAGCGTCGTCGTAGAACCCCGACCTCCTCTTCTCCTCCTTGATGAAGGTGCGCACGGACAGCCGGTTGAGACAGCCGCTCAGTCGCGGGTTTATCGACTCGTCCCAGGAGGGGGACACGAGGAGGCTGGAGCTCGGGTCACCGATCCCGGAGGAAACGGAGCTCACGTCGGACCCCTCCATGTCCCAGTAGCCGTCGTCCGCGGCGGCGGAGATGCTCATCGCGATCGGAACGACCAACCACCGGCGGGACGCCTCGAATCAAACTCACGGTGGCGAGCGGCAGCGACGATGGCTGGGTAGAGCCAGACTGCCATAAAAAGGTGGGCAAATATACATTCCAATTCCAAACAACTGGAGGACGTGTGGCCGAGACACGAGTTAACGATTAACCGTGTCTCGCTTAAGTTACATCCAAGTTCACGGACACCTTTGCGGTTGTGCGATTTAGATTCCAATTACAAATGTAATGACATCGGGTATTTAAATGTTCACGCGATTCAGACGCTGCCCATCTCTGGCCGTGTCATCCAAGACGCCAGTGCTGAGCGCGTCGCTCAAGAGGACACATCTGCGAAGGTGCTGACGCACATTGGGGGGGGGGTGGTGAATGTCTCGGGCCACGCCTCGGCGTTCCTTGCCTACGGTGGGTGTCCACTGTCCAGTAAAACTTTTCGTTACTGCAAACGCACATGCGAGAGAGGCGTGGGTGTGGAGTTAATGATGATCACCATGTGGTTGGTCCGGTTCAACCTGTACACCGGCCCCCCCCTACACTAATTCCACCTCCCAACTCGCAGTTGCAATGCCGCCCCAGGGTTGCGCGTGGCGGCATGAGTTACAGGAGTTACAGGAGTGACAGCTCTCCAGGAAGGGACCCCCCCCCACTCCCCTAAGCTGTTATTGTTGTGCCCTTTATCACGAGGCAATAATGATACCACGAGCCCATTGATCCTAATGTGTGGCAGAGTGTAAATGCCCAGATGTTCCAGAGTTATGGGTTTCTGCCCACTCCCTACCCCGGAAAGCCAGGACTTTAAACTTCAACACAACAACATGACTGACTGTACCGTATATAAATGTACTTTGTTGGCCCAATCAGAGTGACTAGTTTTAATATACATTCTGAATAGAGGACTATGTTCAGGCTTTCATCACATATGCAACTTTCTCTGGAATACTACATTTAAGAATGTTATCAACACATTCATCCATAACGTACCTGCCATGAAGGTAAAATGAGTGGTACTTTGACGAATGGGTACATTTGATCCCTTAAAATGTTTACATTTCACGCACCTATTAATTTCTCACCCGATATTGAACCATACCGATTGTCCTTCTGATATATAAAGTACTGCACACACAAACACAAGAGTTTACATACTGCAGTACCACGCAGAAGAGTTACACTGCTCTCATCTGTCATTCCGCTTACCCGTGGCGTGAAGCCAAACCACGATTGGGCCCATCAGCGGCTGCGTCAACCTCTTGCCCTTCGTGTTCGACGAGCAGACAATAGCCGACGATCGCCGTTGCCGCCATCAGCAAAAATAATGGTGCTGGTTGTGAATTAAGACGATGATGGCGATGACAATCATTGAACCGATGATACTAAATAAACGATGGGAACTACAAATCGTGATCGACGATTTTCCCTGTTGCCTCTGCCTCCGCTACTAGACATTGCCACTTGGGGTGTCAATATAGCAACGGCGTCGCGATGACAGATCATGATAATGATGATAACTTGATCGTCATTGACGCCATCACACCGCCATCGTCTGCCAACCGCTGACATTGCCACCACACCTCCAAAGGACACACGGTGACACTTTATAGCCTTCGGGCACCGGGTCATGAGTTAACGAGACGGGATGAAACCTTCTTGCCCACCCCCGTTATTCATTGCATCCGATTCCAGAAATGTGCGTTATAAATAGTGCGTATTATTATTACCGCGCAAAAAACGTCACTGTTTTTATCTGCAATCTCTGAACACAGAAGGCAGAGGCTAAAAAAAGAGTTGAGTTTTTTTTGGGTCAGATATTCAGAGGAAAACTTATCTTCGCAACGCATTTACTTATCTAGGACACAGTTCCACCCCATTGTCATCGGTAATAGGAGTTCCAATATACCCTGAACATAACATTATGCAGCTTTTGGTAAGATAAAGAGGGGTATTGCAGAATGTATGAAATCCATTATCTTACAAGTAATATAACTTTGATGGCAAGTGTAGAGTACTACCACCATGAGCTCCCCTCGACTACACATTTGATCAATCAAAATTTGCTGTGCGTTTTTAAAAAAAATTCTGAGATATCTTACAGTATACGAAAATTGTTTATACATCTTCCGCATGAAACTCAAACTGCCAGTGCTGCATTAAACCACCAAACCACACACACACACTGCTCATGCACCATATTCTAAAATGGAAAATTCTTTACGGAAAAGCCACATCTTGAAGCCTGGATTAAAACCAGACTTACGGAAGATTGGTGCGACAGATATATTAATGGTGGAAGGAACCACAAACGTCACAACGGCTAGTCAGAGCACTTATCAGATTGGTTGATGGACCTGTCAGAAGTCAGCCCAGCCATGGGTTCTTATACAACCGCTACGTGCACAGTTCTCGTCCTTGATTTCGTCCAATTTTGGGCTGGGAGTGGTGGTGCGTGCCTGTAATCCAGCACTCCGGACACAAGGACCTGTAGCCCACGTATAGAGATTATTATCTACTTTACACCCAAGACGTGCGGAGCTGCTAGATCAAGTTCATTTATTAGGTATAGCCCTGTGAGCCATTCGGCTCTTGAATAGGGTGCAACCGCAACAGGAACAAGCTAAGAAGAGTCCAAGGGACTGCCGTGCCCATGATGACACGTATATTTGTGATGGGTTTCGCAAGCCATGCACGCGCACGCACGTAAGCATTGGTTCATTGGGCAAAACGGGAAGTGCTGGTTTTATGCTGTACCTACAAATGCCCACAATGTCTTCTCCACCAGAAGGTGCTACACACACCCTTGGAGACACCGGATTTCATAACTGCTATCCCAGCCAATTTTGTTTAGTTAAATGCCTGATTAATTCCTAGGCGTTATACGGGGTGTGGGGATAAAGGTTTATAAATAAGCACTTTAAGGGAAGGGGTTGGCAGATCACGATGTATATCTTGACGCTCATTCATCATTGTGGAGAATTATCCCATTGTATCTGTGGGTTTCCTAAAATAACTCTCGTTTCCTCCCACAGGCATAAGACTCACAAAGGATATGACCAAACATTCCAATGTGAAAACGAGCGAGGCTTTCCAGAAAGATAAAAAAGATGTGTAAAGATGCATGGATTCATCAATTAATATTGATCTTAATGGTCATGATAGATGCATTGAATCGTGCACGTGAAAATCCATCATTCACAGTGTAGGCCAATGATATGTAAATTGAATGCCGTTACATTCTAAGCTAATAAGCAGAGAAACGAGAACGGACAAAGTTTTATTTAAATGTATTTGTTTATGATTTTTTTTCTCATGAGTCAAGTTGCTATCATGGAAAAAATATGAAAATCTACTGTGACCCACCGTTATAGTTCACAGTCGTGAATGCAATGCTCTTTTGAAGAAATAAAGATAAGAATATTGGCACACAAAATTCCAAGATTAACAAAAAGGAAATTTAGGACATTTGGAGAGGTCGGGGACTATTGAAGGCTGTATTACACTTGTATGGAACTCGTATAGGCTCCAAACTCAAAGGATTTCAAGACTTGCCATCTTCCTTTAACCATTATCCATTGTCGCGTATTTTACTTTCATATCCTCCCCAGTCCCTCGTGGTCCATACCCACGTGCTTCCTTGCGTGATGCTCTCCACAATCTGCCCTTGTCTCCTTCCTTTCTTCCCATCCACATTCTGAGCCCAAGGAACTCAAGTGGCCAGTGAAAACAAAGCTGGCATTTGTGTGCATTGCTGCAAAGGGCCCTTTATTAGCAAGCCAATCCCCCTGGATGTGACGGCAATTGACTAAGGCCACGCACGATAATTAGGATTACAGCGGATTGTTGGACCCTATCTTACATTTCTGTTTTTCTCAGCTGCGCTTTACCACTTCACTGCAGACAAAGATTCCGTTGCAAGCAAAGTCATAACTGTCCGAACAAATAATGGATTCTTTATAATATATTAATGTATTGCAGTACTCCAATAGTTCCCCCTGCCCTATTGTGATGTGATTAATCATCGCAATGCTAGGTCATATTTTGGGTCAGGAGTCTATTCTTGTTTTTCGGTTGTGAATGTCGCAGCCTCCAGTGGCGTCAGAGGTCAGGTGAACGTGTCACATGGACACCACACAAATGGAAAATACGGGAATCCATTTTCACATGCACGGCTCAATGCACGAATTGTGAAAGCAAAATGTTTTTGATACGAGTGATAAACAGCGCACCGTCACAGCCCAAATGTCTCGCAAATATACATTATATATTACAGGCAAAAGATATCCTGTATGTCGTCATAATCAGACATGCTTATTTCACTGCTGGATGGTCGCCACCACCTATTATGATCCTGTGATGTAACAATCCACTTTGCACCTGCACACAAACACATTTCATCGCTCCATCTCCTCGGTGGACTACTCTAGAAAAAGTTCCATTCCTTGGTTGTACGTATTACAATACAGCACCGAATATAAAGCATCATATAGAGCGATGCAATGTTCATATATATATTTAAACAAGGAATTATATTTCACATTTATTACTAAACACTGGGCAGAAATCATTACTGCCGCATGGCATCAGGTGGACATTGCAGTTTAAATAACCTTCAGTGAAAGTGTAAAATAAACTGAGGTGTCCAATTACACACTTGCTATTACTACCGGTACAGTATTGTATGGTACAGTATTCATTAAGGTCTGCGTTGTGCGCGCATGTATGAAAACAAGGTGAATTACTCACACAACACTGCATGGTAAAGAAAGGCATATGTTTATTGAGGGATCTCATGGTGCAAAGCGGTAAATAAAATCCTAGATGAGATAAAACAGAGTGCTTGGAACACGTTGTATAATGAATGGGATATTAAATTAAATATGAAAATAAGCTGGGAAACGTTTTCCAAAAAAATGAAATGCTTTTCTGTTTCGTGGCCACTTCTGACACCGTTTGCTGTTTAATGCGTTTTTCTTTTAGAGTAGCCTCCCAATTATAACTCTGTAATTGGATGCAATTTGTCATATTTGTCACGTGTAGCTTATGCATTTATTTGGGGGGACAGGAGTTTTTTTTTTACAATCAAAAGTGTAAATTTTCTAAATAACGATTTATGAATATTTGGCACTTAACGGTATTTGAATGAAATTTGTTTACATTTTGAAACCTGGAGCTGTAAATGTGAATCCTAAACAAGAACATACACTATTACAGCAGTTAAAGAAGAGCAGTAGACGTTTTATCTACGCGCTAACGAATACGGTCAGTGACCCCTTAGTCAGTGGTGTAAATTCCACATTGCTATGGCGGGGATCAATCTACCCAAACCCAACAGCCACTGCGATCATATTTGCCACTGAAAAAACTACAATTCTCTGCATTCGGGTCACAATCAACAAGAACAAAAACTTATTTCGTAGTACTTTACTTCCTGTCACCCTCCCCCCCGTCACATCTGTACACATTCAAATTTCATGCCACGGTCGTCTCTCTTCCAAATAATAACTCGCTGCTGCCAACTGCTGTCCGACCGCGCGATGTTTTCACACGAGCAGCGCAAGCGGAGTTCAACAGCTGCAATTAGAGCTTGAGACAAAAAAAAACCCCAACAACGGGGAAAACACACCAAAGTTTTGGCAACGAGTCCGCTGGCGCTACACAACACGCCAACCCGGAGGTCTTCGGCGCTTTCCCACCACCGACACACACACAAAGATCCCCCCCGTATAGCCTGTAACAGTGTTGGAGGCAAGTGCTGTTAGCGAGCGCCTCCGAAGGCCGGAACGGCACACGAGGGGGTGGGTGGCCTTTGTCTCCCTCGTCGTGATGTTTACACGTGGCACCAGCTACTCATTTGAGGCAGAGTCGACCAGGACCTGTTCAGATAATCGTCACTGGGTGTTGGCCGTGAGCGCAGTGTGCTAACCGCTACACTACCGCTCCCCACACACACGCGGAACCCAAGCAGCCAGAACCATAAGAAATTTTAAACTTGCAAATAAATCTCAAGAGCCTCGCACACACGCGTTCTCGACTGCATGTTCAACACAAGTCTTGTTTTAATGTAAACACAATTCATGTACATTAGTCATAACTACAACCATCTCCATCGCATCATTATAACATTATCCAACCACTTCAACTTCAAAAGGGCCCCCTAAAGACATAGATCCCTCCAATTGGTTTTCGAGTTGCACTGTTGCGTTGTTCGGCACAATTGTTGCGACGTTTTCGCTCCACATGTTTGGGGGAGCCATCTTCAGTGGCTCACAAAACATTAAAATGTATCGGTCACCACAAGCGTCTTCGCCACGCGTCAACTTCAGAAACTGCGACCCGTTCGTGAGAGAAAGGCAGCCCCGCAGGCATCGGTGGAGTGGTCAAGAGTGCAGTGCTGCATTATCTGCTCATGGCCACTACTGCCAGACGAAGGGCCTCCACTGGAATTAGCTCACGAGAGTCCCTCTCAAGCAGGGGTACCGGTCCGTGGCCTGTTAGGAACCGAGCCGCACAACAGCAGGAGGTGAGCGGTGGGCGACCGAGCGAAGCTTCATCATCTGTATTGACAGATGAAGCTTCGTCATCTGTATTGACAGCCGCTGCCCATCGCTCGCATCGCCATCTGAGCTCCGCTTCCTGTCAGATCAGCGGCGGCACGAGATTCTCATAAGAGCACGACCCTACTGTGTAAACTGTGCATGCGAGGGGTCTCGGTTGCGTGCTCCTTATGAGAAGTCAGAATCCGACACTTATTTTAGGCCACGCGTGGCTCGCCCATCATTTTATTATTTACAACTTCCGTCCGTGCCTCTTTCCCGCACTGCGCACATGGCTCAGCCACAGTTTTGGTAAGCCCACAAGCTAAGCCCGAGCCAAAATGAGTAAGAAACAAACGTCGCTGGAGAGCTTACTTGAAAAGGGGGAAAGACCCAATGATGAACCCCCCCCCACCGCCCGGTCCCAAAAAGGTTGGGAACCCCTGCTCTAAAGGACGTTTGGCCTACTACTCCACACTGGCCAGAAGTCTTGGGGAAGAGGTGGAAGTATTCCGTAATGGTGAAGGAGAGCCCTTCTTATTGTTTGCGTTATTATTGGATAACGCAAATCTGTGTCAATGTGCGACCCGCCAAAATGGAATTTGAGAGTCCTATTCGGCCCTCCGTGAGAAAAAGACTCCCACCCCCTCTGCTGTAACCCAACATCCCGTTCTAGTCATTTCCCCTCTACTCCCTGAGCGTCCTGAGAAATGCGCTCTCAGCAAATGCGAGTTAAAAAAAAGTCAACCTTGTGCTTCCCATGCTCGAACAAACTTTGGTCGGCGCTCATCTCAATTCCATTGCCCGTGTCTGCGCTGTTGCTCATGACGGCATGTGTACCCAACGAGCCCACGTGCACAATATTGCACTGCAGTGCATGGTCAAATTGTGAAATAAATTAAATGAACACTTGAGTATATTAGTGCTACACACATTCTAATAATTCTATTTATTTACCAAGGTTAAAGTGAACCCCCTCTTATATTGGCTGAAATGAACCAGCGTTAGGAATTGCACGTTACCAAGGCGAGTACACGTTTGTCTATCCACAGGAGGACCACTGGTGGACATGACTGTACACACACCGAGGTGGTACTCATTTTATCACCCTGGACAAGACGAATGATCGCAGGCCAAGTTGACCAGTGACTGATGTCAAAATGAACCAGCGTTAGGAATTGCACGTTACCAAGGCGAGCACAAGTTTGTCTATCCACAGGAGGACTACTGGACTTGCAAGTCTGGCGGGCCCGGCTGCAGCGCCGCCCTACGGGAGGTTTTGCAGAAGCCGTCCACATTTTTAGCATTTCGGTCCTCGGACATCCATGGCTTCTGATTTACAACGGAGCAAAAATAACCACGCTCATAGTCTGCTTAACTCAACTTCCCGAAACTATAAAGCCTGTAAACAAATAACGGAATACCTCGAACACGATTCTTCTATTGTCAGCAATGCCAAATTAGGTAAACGGGTGAACGGACATGGAAAGTTTTCAACTTTGGCGATACTTTTTTTATACACGTCTATTAACGCAAAAAATGCAGTACTGTCCAGCTGTAGACACCGTAGTGTCCTTTATGGAACTCGGACAATATCAGTGAACTTGCAAGGCAATGTATTCGTGCAATGGTGTGCATGCAACACATTCCAGTTGTGTTCTCTAACGGGATGTTGGTTTCATTAAAATCAAGAAACCACCATCAAATGCCTCGTGATAACCACAACAGTTGGAAAATAGAGTGCAGGCCAAGCTGCAATATACATGGCTTATGCATTATATACATTAGCGGTTGAGAGCATGCAGGAGAGCAAGGCAAAGTGATGCAAGGGCAAGGGGTGAAAAAGAGAGGCTCATGGGGTTTGGAAGAGGCCGAAATTAAGGGGGGAATGATGGAGGGGCATTGCAGGATGCGAAAGCCATGGGGGGCACTTGGGAGCATTAAGGGAGAACGAGCACCGTGACGGTGACAAAGAACGGCGATAACACGAGCGGATGCATTTATAAAATAATACAAAGATTGGGGGGGGGGGGGGCGGGCTTGTTTGGTTTGGACGTGTAAAAATAACGAAGGCCGACCGATTACCATCAGTGGTCTTGCACGGCCATGTTGGAAGAAGTAGGAAGTGGAGGTGTCCATGCAAGAGCTACATTGACGGCAATAAAGTACGACTTAACAGAGGGAAAACATTGGCCTACAGATAGGGACCGTCGAGACCAGAGAAAGGAAGAAGATCGTCCAGACTCAATGTCTGCCATCCCGTGACAACCGATGGAAAAGGATAGAGATCGATTTATTATCATGGTGTCCTTGATCGAGAAGAGCTTTACAATGTCTCAAAAATATTTTTTCAGGAAGGTCTTGTCTTGCAAAGTTTAACCAATTACGTAACAATCCGAGTGCTTAGCATGTGAAAAGGCAATCGCAGGGAGAAGAAAATCGTAGTGAACGAACACAAATCCATAAATGGGGGTAGTATTTTCTAGAGTCACACAAATCGGTGAACATTCTACTTGGTGTACTGCCACCTGTTGATCACCACCTATCCTCGCAGGTTCTCTCATGAACGTTATGATCATTGAACAGTCTACAGACCCCTGTCCAAAAGTGATGGATTACAGGCACGAGCCACTCCGAATATACACCGACCAAGGTTTGGGTATGCTGAACAACCACGTTCGTGTGGGCTGTGTGATAAGTTTTACATTCTTTGTCAATTAATTGAAAATAGTAATGCGACATGCCAATGTAAGTAGAAAATGAGTGGCCATGGGTGGCTTTTTTTTTGTTAAGCCAAGTACCGTATAGGTGAAAAAAATGAGCGTTTTCACGATGTTTAAGAGATTGCAATACCACAGTCATTGCGTCACAGATAATCTCCACTTCTCGAGTTCAATGCAAATTGAATTTGGATGCACTTTGAATGATCACATCAGTCACAGAGTGTAATTGAACTGCTATTGCTATCAGTTCATATTACAGCAACGCCATGTAGCTTTAATGATAGAGAAGGGGGGGGAAGAAATGCATAGCGTTCACAGTACACACGTTTATAGCCAAACACCGCATTTGCTTTAAAGCAACGCGACAATACGATGGTTGTGCAATTTTAAGTTGCAGAAAGCTCTCTGTGGACATCACAAGGGAATTTTCATTGCCGCACATTGGCCGAGCGGGAGCTCGCTAAGGAAATCGTTTGTTATCTTAAACTCCCAGTGACCACCGGTTGCCGGCCATGCTTTCACAGCCGATATGCTGCTGCCCTACTACAGTGTGGTGTGTGGGGGGGCCCTTACGTTTGCCAAGAAGACCTGGTTGGCCTGCATGCACACAGCCCCAGCACACTATCGTGCTTAGGTTTTCCGCACCACCCACAAACCAAACGTTTCCGTGGGGGGGTTTTTGTGTTGTTACTTTAAAAAAAACACGATATATTTTATATTGAAGAATAAACGTTTTAGTTTTTTTTTGCCAGCATTCAGCCACTGCGAGGCTTGATGCGTGGCTGTCGATCTTTCACGTTAACCCGTCTTACTGATTGTATGCGCCGCTGGTAACATTCGGCAAATTGAGGGCATTTGTCAAACCCGAATTGATTAAAGCCATGCCAAATCGTAAAGTGGAAAGAATGGCATCGCCCACACGGGTCAATGTATTTGTGGTGACTAATTTACTCCTGCTGGATGACGTACTTGAAAGCGTCATTGAAATGTTAATCACAAACGGAAGTAACGTTTTAATTAGATACTATGTTGTAAGATCCTGCTGGATTTAAATATTTACTAACAAATATTTACTTCTCAATTTTGTAAACACATCTTAGTCGAGTGCTTATTCTGGGCTACACTTTAGCAGTGTGCTACTATATTAATGTTAAACAATTATTTAGGGAGCATTTCTGAAAAAAGCACACATGGCTTCACAGCGCATAGTGATGCAGTGTGTCTGAATATAACTTAAAAAATATAATTTTGTTTTTATTAAGTACAGTGCTGTATTACACACTGCTTATAGAGCACTCAAATACAATATTCGACCAGGACATTGTAGTGATGGTTTAATGATTTCAAATACAAATGACATTACACGGATGCCACTCAAATCACCGTTATATATATAAAAAAAAAAATTCTGGTATGAACAGTGCATGACATTCAACTCCTCACAATTCCCAAGACCCACAAATATCTCAAAGTCCAATGGCTTAAAATCAAATTGCCATACTATAAAGCACCACACACCAGAGCCAAAGATCAACACATTAGTGGGCGCTGCACAATTTAAGTAATTAACGGAAAAGCATTAAAACGCTGCACTGGTGAAAGGTGTACATTAACAGCAGTGGCATTAATGCATTTTATCCGAACGCACAAATTACCGCATTAAATATGAACGCGCGCGCGCGCGCACATGTGTGTGTGCTCTGCTCCCTTTCTGTTTTAGGACCTTGAAAATTCTCTATATTCTTAGACATAAATATGTACTCATCCGGTAAAGAAAAGTGCCATTAGGCGACCGTTTAAAGTGACAAACCGAGGCGGCTCTTAATATATCCGTGCTTCGGAAGAATAAAAAAACTATTTAAAAACTGAGAATAGGTTTTCCCCTTTTTTCTGGCAACAAAACAGGTGTTAAGATATTAAAACACCAAACTGAAACCTTTTACAAGGAATCATGTCTGCATTAACAACAATGCTTGTGGTCAAAATGCAAACTAAAACTCTGATAATATATGCATTGTCTTTGAAACTGATTGGTCCACACCAGAGACGGCTTTCTTTTGAGCCTAGTCTCACACTGTGTTAGACCAGAGGACGCCAAAAGGATGCTTTTTGGCGTCCTCTGGTCTAACACCGTTTTATTCTCATATTTTGGTACTGGCAAAAGAGGTCCCATAATCGTCATTTTTCACTATACTTACAGTACACAGAAACCCAGTACGTACCCAAAAACATACAGAGTACTGTACTACACAGACGGCGCATGCACACCTCCAACCTTTTTGTCGTGCCATTGCTGGACGTGCGAATCGTTGCGGTAAAATGACCATACTCTTTGGTTCCTTCGGTAAAGTCACGTAGATAGAAAGATATGACCATAATTTACGATTCTGATACTTCAACCACGCTAGTCAGTATGGCCCGGTGGATTCAGGCAACAGACGTGACAACACATTTCTACTGCACTGCCCTCTGCTGCCCCACGTGTAGCCACAATCTCGCACCAGCCTATAGCACCTGTTATGCGGGCGAGGTCACTCATTCATGGAGGTATGCAACGGGCTCAATCCTGCCCGTTAAGATTTCGAGATGCAACGAGAATGAGCGCATTCCGGGTGATTGGGTCATAGGCACGCACATACAAAAAATATGGCGACGATGCTATATAGGAAGTGCACGACCGTACGTTATCAAAACAGGACACCTGACTATATTTTTTTCAATGCAGAATTACGCGTGGCGTTTGCGAGATGGCACCTGTGTGGCACTCGTACCAACTAGCCCTGCCCTGTCTCTCAACATCACAGCATGCACATAGATCCACGTGCCAGGCTTGCCATTCATTGTTTTGATGCTAACAGTTTCTGATAGTGTTGCGACGATACGCCGAATGTGTGGGCATGGAAGGGCACTGGTTCCTTATCTGTCCCGCGCGGAACTCTGGATGTGATATCAGATTGCATCCAACTTAATCGCTGATGTCAGACCTATAAACGGCACACCCATATCTTGACCTCAATCATCACTAAAAGGTCGCATAGCACGACGTGGTCAATTAATAATAATTAAAATTTCGAAAGGGCCCTTAAACAATCGTTCTCAGGGCACTTTGCACGAAAAGGCAGACATAGTTTGACATCAACCAAGGATTGAAGAACGTGAGAGAGACGTTTGAAAGTAACTAGAGAGAGAAAGCCATTATAAACAGATATCTTTTTAGTCGAGTTTTCAAGATTTGTAAAGTATCTTGGAAGTCCTGACCTTGAAGGGGAGAGGAGTTCTAGAGTTTAGGTGCCACAATTGCACAGGCACCGATCACCCCCAAGTGTGAAGCCAAGACCGTGGGACGGTGAGCAATGAACAAAATCTGAGGATCTTAATGATCTTGATGAAATACATGGCTGAAGGTCATGAATGTAGGGAGGAGCGAGCCCATTTAAGGCCCCTCGCACGCAATGAAACACAAAGCTGTAGTAGGATCAGATTCTATCCATTTTCTTAAAACATATGATAAAAACTAACTCTTGGACCAGTTTAGTTACCAAGTAACTTGGTTCCCTACCAGTTGTATGCTCAATTACAGTGCATGCACGCACACTGCTGTTTTGTCAATCCACTGCTGCACGAAAGGTTTCAACCGCGCTGTGCCGGGTCATGGGGGTTATTTGATCAAAACTTCGCCATGCCCAGTCAGTGCGGGTCGGGGACAGCGTGGAGCATAGAAGTTGGAACATAGTGCAGTACAACTACGTTTTTTGTGCACTGCCCTTTGCCGAGAAGCTACAACACCCACTGCAATGCACGGTGGTCGCCCATTTGAGCACTATCCAGGCTCGGCTGTATTTGGCGAGATTGGGAACAATTGTGTGCAATTTTGGTCAGAGGCCAATTACAGTAGTATCCTCCAAAATAAAAACTCATGTTCAGATAGAGCGCAACACCAAGGCTGGATAAATATGTAGTTGCTTGCACAAACATATCAATGTTTTGGAATGGCTGTACTCCATTCAACATTTCAAAAATGTTTCATAACACTATTTGAAACGTTTATCATCAAAACAATGAATAGCAGCCTAGCACGTTTAGACATTGACTTGGCAGATCGAACTAAGCTCAGTGTTGATTTGAAGCTTTCGTGACTGCAGGAATCCATACTCTTTGGTTCTTTCGGTAAAGTCACGTACCTACGTACCTACGTGACTTTACCGAAAGAACCAAAGAGTATAAGCTCAGTGTGTATCACTGCAGCAAATATGTATGGAACGGAGCTCATCTCAGCAAGTAATCCTCAAGTCGGAGAGAAAAATCCACATTCCTGTAGCGGGAGCCAACACTAACCCACAGAGACAACCAACCACCGTCGACTTCCCATGGATTGAATCTCATTTCGATGACCACAAAGAGCCGATGCGATGAGTCAACCTTCAACCTTGGCCAAATAAAATTATGGCTCAGAAATTATTAATTGTATCACTTTCCTTTAACAGACATACAAAATACAGTACACAGAGTAACTTTTACGCATACATACACGATCTGACCAAAAAAAAAATAATTATGAATGACCTATAGTAGATTGTGAATATTTCCCAACAACATTTGACTTCGACTTTGTTAAAATACTGTACAGTGAAAAGCAGGGCAATGATATAGAATAACATCATTTGACCATGTTTAGGTTAACAAAAATGATTGTTCCACTCCATAAAAAAAAATTTCAGAATGGGTTTTGCACCCATACGTGGGGGGAAACGGGTAAGAGAAACTGTAGGTACGGGATAATTGTGTGCTTAAAATGCAACCTGTAAAGTACAGCTCTTTTCAGTACACTTAACCACGCTGGTAAATATGGGTTGGGGAATGGAAATGTCAAATAACCAGCTGTAAGTCTGGTTGATGTTAATCAATGCTACCATGGCATATTCTCGCCCATGTTCTTCACTTGTTAAAATGGTATTTGATTACACACACCCTCAATATTTTAAAACGTTTATTTCTACAAGTGAAAATTACCACTTGGCACCTACTACGCTCTGTTTCCTAACATTCGCGATCTCAAATTGCCCCTTCATTTAAAGTGCTACATTTGATCTAATAGAAGGAACTCAACAGTGGATCTCACAATAAATGTTTTAACATCAGAGGAATAATTATCAGTGTGAAAATTATACAAGGCAGTGTTGAAAATCACACATCATTAAACATTTCACCAATGTGAAGTCTAACATCATCCAAATGTAAAACATTACATTCTATAAACTACTGCACAGTATTTAGATAAAGCATGTACTAGATAATGTGTTGCACGTGTAAGTTATGTTATCACACAACAATTAATAAATGCTGGATTTATATATAAAAACGGAAATGTGGCATTAAAATCACTGTTATTGATCATATCCATATTCTCCACACTTAATACAATTTGAAAATGCCATTCATTGATTGAAAACGTTAATCTACAGCAGGATAAGAGCTCATGCGGTGGAGCAATGGTGCAGTCATTGGTGCGCCACTATGCTATTACTAGGTTGTTGGGGGCGCCTATGGCGCCCCCCAACACCACAACCTGCAGCATCCCCGAACAACCACAGCCTGCGGCGGCCCCGAACAACCACAGCGTGCGGCGCCCCCCAACAGACTGGTCAACAACCACAGCGTGCGGCGGCCCCCAACAGACTGGTCAAGTAAATTCTTACGATCCATTCGCACAGCGTGCGGTGGGCATTCATCCAGCAGTGGATTTAAGCACAAAAAAAATTGCAGTACTAATGTAATGGACCGAGCACGGCTCTGCCTCAGGGCAGCAGTGGAGGGAGTGCGTCTGGCTCCCTCACGGCAGCAGTGGAGACAGCACGGCTCTCCCTGCGGGCAGCAGTGGACAGAGCACGGCTCTCCCTCAGGGCAGCAGTGGAGAGAGCGCGTCTGGCTCCCTCACGGCAGCAGTGGAGACAGCGCGGCTCTCCCTCAAGCCAGCAGTGGCGAGCAGGGGGGTCCCTCAGGGCAGCAGTGGACGGAGCACGGCTCTGCCTCACTCTCATTCACCCGTCTCCTCACTCTCACACACCCGTCTGTTGCTCGCGGTCACGTGACGCACTTCAACCAATCGGGGGGCGTACATGTTTGGGAGGGGCTCACCTCTGCTTGGCTGCTTGCTCGCGGTCACGTGACTCACTTCAACCAATCCGTGCCGCGTTAATCACAGGCACAGAATGAAATAAATAATGACAGATCTGGGCTATTATATATTAGGATACCAGTCTCCCGAGTTCGATTCCCTGCCACAACTAATAGCAGTGGCGACTGATATACGAACCCATCCTGTCACTACCATGGAGTGTGGAGGACCTCCATCCAGCAGTGGATTGGCGGAGGTTTGTACATCATTCTTATTTATATTAAGAGCTCATTGTGACCCAGAAAGAAAATACAAGGTCCACGGAACAATATAAGGTTACAACCTATAAATCCCTAACACGAGTAAATAAACATTTATTATAGGAAATGAATCACGAGAATTAGTCAAAAATGGCAGCACTTAGCAATAAGATTGAGGGTCTGTGCAAGTCCACCTTGGCACAGCGGCTAAGGGAATTCAATCGTGTGTCATTAGCAGAAATGGCAATGTTGAAGCCCATTCACATTGCACTATCGTACGGTGCCCGTTAAGGACTTTATAGTTACCCGGAATGCCAAAGACCACCCATCATATTGTGAATTGCACGTGGACGATAGAAATTCACCTATTTACTGCTCACTCACTGTCAGAGAAAACTGGAATCCAAAATTGGTCACAGGTGAAAAGGCATGGCACAGAAGTTTAACCCAGCGCTGCAGAACAAGAATGATCAAAGCCAAGGTCTGAAATACAATCTCAGAAATGAATGGGCCCTATGTGGCTGTTAGGGCTGTAATTTGAAAAGTGAGGGCAAATGTCTGGACTTTCATAAACAGTATAACATGCACTCCAGTACACCAGAACTTACATTCAGTTCCTTTATAAAAGCCATGTGAAAAAAACTAAAACAAGAAGTCTCCAGGTAGAGTTGAGTTAATGTTGGAGAAGAGCAAGTGATGTGTATAGAGGACAAAGCATATAATAGGAGGGATTTTTGTCATTATAAACATATTATAAATTACCCCAATCTAATAACATGATTTACAAAATACTGCAGCCTTATTTTGTCCATTGCACAGCACCCTGTCTTGTAGATGGACAAGGGTGCCCTTGCCAATAACAGTGCAACCCGAGCAGTATTCGGTTTAACAAGCCTGACTTGTCGATAAGACCATGAAGATTTGAACTGGTCCAGTGTTCTCGTCGAAACCAAAGCTGCTCGGTAACATTCGTTTACTGAGCCCATAAGCTGCAGGAAAACGCACATTTTTTTATGATTACAGTATCTGGAAATACGAACGGATGTTGGTTAACTGTATTGCCGAGGTGATAAATCGCCCAAAAACTACAACTTCTACCCACATTGGGCGGTGCCCGTTTTTGCGGTTAAGAGCCTTAAATACCGCGTACCACCTTCACATGGCAGGGCCCAAACACCATCCTCAATTCAACAGCCATTTAAGTATTCCCTTCAAGACAATTCAGCCTCACCAAAGTGGTGCTCAATTTACAGACCGCATTGCGATGGTGATAATGAATTGACAAGGATACAATTACTCGCATTGACAATATTGGTGACAACGGTAAAACGGATGCCGTACAATTTGATCCATTTACATATATACACCCCACTGATTTATAACGACCCCCTTTACTTTCATCTCAACAGGTGATTAAATATGTGAGAAAAGCGATGGGCCCATATCTCATAGTGCAAAGTGTTAAAAAATTTAGTAAGCGAGATTGGTGGGAGACGTGGAAAAGCTTTGAAGTAAGATGTAGCTTTCTTGAGCATTTCTCTCTTTCATTTTATCGTGGGGGTTATATACGACTGTGTCACAACGTGAATATTCCCGGCAGATGCTGTACACCACATCAATGCATGGATAATTCAACAGCGTTGATAGCACACACCTATCGGATTAGGATGCACCACCACCACCAACTTATTCTCTAAAAACTGAGGGGAAAAGCCTCTTTTACAATCCAGAGAACATAGTCATTATTGCAACCCAGAAGCAAAATCCGAAATCCAATCAGGAACATGACACATTGGATTGTTTCTGGGTGGCGACGAGACGGCAATGTAGTACAGCAAGTCATTGTTGAATCCATCTGTACGTCGATTTTAGTTGTCAGCCCTTCGTACGCGTGGTGGGTTATATGCGGGTAACTTTAGATTCCCTCCCACACGAAGTTAGACACCCATGGGATTTCATGGGGGGAAAAAAATCCCAATTACCAGCAGGATTCTCTTGCAAAGGACTGTTTGCTATAAATAATGGGAATTGTTATCACAATACTTGGACTATTAAGAAGCCAAGCAGCAAATGAGCCTGGATAGTGCTTGAATGGGCGACAACCACGCATAAAACAATAAACTCGAACACATTCGTCAAGAACAATGTGGCCTTAAAATAAAACACACATGGCAGAAGGCAACGACGTTTCGGTCAACGACCCTTCTTCATCACAGCACCACTGCCAACGCAGCATCACCAAATATGCACAAAGCAGATTGCCGCAGGCCCCATGGCAAGTAGCAGAGGGGAGTGGGAGCAAAGAAGCACATTGTTGTACCGTACTTCTATGCGCCTATATTTACTGCATCCATCTCCGCATTCGCCAGCGTGACGATGACCACCACTGCCTGCCCCACAAGCAACGGAGTGGGGAGGCCTTCATCCAGCAGTGGATTGACGAAACGTGACGGTGGATTGACAATGCGTGCACACACACGTCTAGTTTATACGGTATTGTGTAATGCAATAGCCCCGTAAGCTGACAACGGATATAACGGTGACCGTGACACACACACACCCAAATGCCACACCGGCTCCATCCGCCCTCACAATCCATTCCCCGGAGTGAGGGCTTCATCATCACCAACCACCCACAGTCTCCATCATCCTCTTGCCGCTGCTGCCAAAGCCACTGTGGAAGAAGTGAACGAACGAAGATCGGCAAGAGCGGCCCGGCACACGCACACACACCCTTACCGAAGCCGTCAGCCTCCTCCATGCTTCTTGGGAGACAGCGTCCCGTGTCTTCACCCAACCACCACCACCAACCGCGACCACCGCCTTATCGGTCTGTCGGCGTCACCCTTACAGAGCCCTCCGTCCAACGCTGCTGCTGCTGATGATGATGGATCAAGTGAGAGCGCCCAGGGATCAAGACACGCGCGGAGCTCAAGAAGAGACGACGGGGGGTGGCGTGGTGTGGTGGGGGAGAGAAAGACGCAGCGCAGATCGTGGGAGTCTCGCACGGCGCTTTGCCTCCTACTGGCGGAGTGGGGCGCCAGGCGGAGACGGCGCCAGACCCATACGCCTCGTGCGTTAGAAATAAGAGAGGGTGGGCGTGGCAGCCGGAGGGGGGGGGGCGGGGTTAATTTATGTTAATTAGCCAATGAAGGCGTGGCTAATTAACAACGTTGAGCAATAGGAGGTTGAGGGGTGGGGGGTATTTTTCGATTTAAAGCTTTCGTGACTGCAGGGATTCATATTCTTGGTTGTTTCGGTAAAGTCACGTGGAAGGGAAATAATATTATTTTATTATTTCCCTTCTACGTGATATTTATATATATAATATATGTATATTATTTTATTATTTCCATTCTACGTGACTTTACCAAAAGAACCAAGAATATGGGTGGGGGGGGGGTAATTATGACGTTGAGCCTCGTGTTTATTTTAATGAGGGTTCGAGCCGGGTAATGTTTATATCCGTAATAAGAGGTTTTTGTGGGGGTTAGATCGCGTAAAATATAAATGTTGTGTCGACACGGCCAATTAGTTAAGGTTTGTCGCGTAAAACAAAACGTGTTCAATTCGTTACCAGTTCAGCAGGTCGTGTGTTGGAGTAGTAAAACCCATTTATACAACGACCAGCATCGTCAGGCGACAGCCACGGCGTTGGGCAGGACGAGGCTCGCTTGTCGGCGAGACATCGACACTTCCACGTGGTCTCAAAGCGCACGTGGCCTGTGGCACATGCGTATTGGGCAGGGCAAAGGAGGAAATGCCTGTAGCATATGTTGTAAAGGGGCCCTAAATAAATAAATAAACACGTAAATATTAAAACACAAATAGTAAAGTAATTGTATATTTTAATTTGCTATAGAGTCAGCTAATACGACAAATCGCTAACCTTAAACACCCAGTCGTTCATAAAAGTCGAAGGCGGTATACTACTATAGTAATAGAGCAAGTGCAGAACCACTGAACCGGAACTGATAGATTGAAAGCAATTCGCGTGTAACATTTGTAGCTACTTTTGCTGCTAGGATAATCCGGCACTGCAAGGAGGCCAGAATCAGAATATGTATTTATCCTGGAGGAATCCGATGAGCTATGAAGCTCTTTAAAAACACACACATGTCCAGTGGGGGCGGGTAAGAACGTTACGACAACAAACAGTACAACAACACGACGGGAGTGCAAATTGCAAGAAAGGTAAACAAATCAGTCAAACACGTACAAATAAAACTAAACCATCCCCATCCTACCAGACAGAGCGATGTGTAATGTGTATTTAATGAGAGGCGGGGGTCACTCGAGTTTGTTAATTGGGGGGGGGGGGGAGAGAAGGTTGCGATTGTATGTTTATTATCAGAATCAAAATATTTATTTTGACTGGAGGAATCCGATGAGCTATAAAGCTTTTTTTTTAATAAGAGGGGTCGAGGCGGGGTCGCGTTGATACGTTGAGGGGTCGTGCTTGCATCAGGGTTCTTGTGAGCGACAATCGTTGCTCATTAACGAGGGGCGCCGGATGATGAAAGTCTGTCTCAGCGAGTTCCCATTTGCGAGTGACGAGGAGGTGGTGCAGCCACCCCTGTTAATTAAATCTCAATTAATATGCTCCGTTGCTGTGCGTTGTGGGTGACTGCACGTGGATAAACAGACAAGGGTGCCGTACAGCGTGGTCCAAATGTCTTGTGATTCCCCCCCCCCCCCCCCCCCCATTGAATTCTCTAAAACGTAATGGGTTTAAAAAAACAAACAGAAATGAATATGTAAAGGAACAAAAATGTTAGGGGTCAATTAATTTGGGGGGGGGGGGGGTGGTGGCGGTCACAATCCATCTGGACCACCCTGCACACTCTATCAGCCCACGTGAATTATGATTGATATGATTAATGATCATGATTAATTTTACGAGAGAGGAACGTCATGTTTACAAATACGATTCGGGATAAGTGTCCCTTGGTTATGGATAACGGGGACTGGAGGAGACATTCTTAAACCTTCCGTGCAAAATTCATGGAAACGTATCACCTTATACAGACTTTCCGATTGCTAAATGTGCGTCACCACCAATTCATAAGGGGGGGGGGTGGTGTGGGAGTGCATGAAAGGAGGCAGCTTTGAGGAATGTTTCGTGTTTCTCACGTCATCTCATGGTCAAATAAAGGGAAGTGAGGGGAGAAGGCTTCCGAAATGTAGGGGGGAAGCACTGTTTGCTGTGTGAGGGAACTTTGGCTGAGGAGGATGGATAGGAAACCAAACATTTGAAGTGTACATTTTAAGTGTACGTTGTAAGTGTTGATTCTAATCTCAGAATCACATCTTTTAAAACACGTTTACACCCATTGGAGTACATTTTGAGTACATCTCCAGTGTACTGATTGCACTGTACTGTGTATATGAACACTATTAATACGTTTCGATTTAAAGCTTTCGTGACTGCAGGGATTCATAGTCTTGATTCTTTCAGTAAAGTCACGTAGAAGGGAAATAATAAAATAATAAAAATAAAACAATAAAATTATCACGACGTTTCGATTGCAACACTGACGATGATTGCTTGTGTTGCAATCGAAATGTCATGAGAATTTTATTGTTTTATTTTTATTATTGTATTATTTTCCTTCTACGTGACTTTACCGAAAGAACCAGGAATATACTATTAATACGGTTAGCTACGTACGGTGGGAAAGAAGTGCAAGTTCAACGTACATATTACATTTGTTCAACGTACATATTACATTTGTGTGTGTACATTTTCATTCAAGTTTTAAATCGAATTTTTTTTATTCCCCGCACCTCCGATTAGGACGGTCGGCTACGTACGGTGGGAAAGAAGTTCAATATACATCCATAAAATTTTAGATTTTTACAGGTAAAATAAAGTGGGCTTCTACCTCACGTGCCCACGGTTAGTCGAGCACTCAGGTTTATCGTTTTGCGTCCTCAGTCTGCCAACTTGAGGGGCGACACTCACCAACCTCACCTGGCCAACATCCATACCCCTCCTGCACATATTTTAGTTGGTTCCTATACCATCTTTGCTCAGCATCTTTATAGACATACGACACAAATTCAAGTTGTATTGGGATGAACGCTTCGTCCAAAGCAGGACTTTTAAGTGATTCAATTTGCACAGAGGTTGTGTGCTTTTTGCAAATGTTTGCGTATTGCTTTAAACTCGTGGTTTGCCGGCCCGCACTATTCTTCTGTTTTTACCACGGCGGTTTTATAATCATTTACAGATATGTAAAAAAAACAGGACGATTTGATTAGTTGGCTGCTGCTATAAATTCCCACATATGATAAGCCACTTCGATGAGCCATCATGTCTGGCCAGGTCGCCTTTGAAAAATAGCTCACATCACAGTGGGCTTTAACTGGTACTGTAAAATAATAAATTGAAGTCGTTCGTGATCTGATCCCATCTGTGAAGGATAAGATCCCTGACATGCAATACCCCGGCATCTATAAACTAAGCTGTGTCTGCGGCAGTAGTTACATTGGGGAAACTAAGCGACATGTCTCGGACCGTGCTCGTGAACACAAGGCAGATCTGAAACACGGGAGGACCAAAACTTCAGCCGTGGCTGATCATTGTTTAAATGCTGTTGGCTCACACGAAATTGATTTCTCTAAGACGAAGGTACTTTGCAAGCCCACTGGCTATCAACAAAGATTCGTTCATGAAGCCATCCATATATACGGACACAATTTCAACCGAGAGGATGGGTACAAACTCATCAATCATTGCCACCTCCCGATGTTAGTTTTGTTTGACTAAAGATGGGACAAGCAATTCCAGTTCCTGCGGTGTCACCCCTGCATTGCGTCTACCTTTTTCTTGATTCTCAGATTTCACATTAACATAACCATCTCCGCTTGTGCTGGTCCCAGGCCACTTGTGCCTCGCCCACTTCGTTCTGATACGCTTGGACTACGCCCATTTTAAACCTTTAAAACAGCTTTCCTTTCGTGGATTCCCCCACCTTTTCCCACCTGATGACGGTCGCTTGTGTTGCGATCGAAACGTCGTAGTTATATTTTTTTAACCCATCGACCTGACTTTACCGAAATACCCAAAGAATATGAAATCGTTGTGTTGTGTTTTGTAAACGTGAAAGACCTGGGCTACTTTTCGATTTAAAGCTTTCGTGACTGCAGGGATTCATCTTCTTGGTTCTTTCGGTAAAGTCACGTAGAATGGAAATAATAAAATAATAAAATAAAACATAATAAATAAAACATAATAAAATAATAAAATAATTCTCGCGACGTTTCGGCTGCTTGCGTTGTGGCCGAAACGTCGTGAGAATTATTTTATTATGTTTTATTTATTTTATTTTATTATTTCCATTCTACGTGACTTTACCGAAAGAACCAAGAAGACCTGGGCTACTCTCGAGTGCCCCTGGCGGTGTTAGGAGGTAGGTGTCCCACACATTTCAGCGACAGCTTGTCAATGTGTCTGACAAGAGAAGCGTTAGCATCTGGAGGATGGCTGCACGCGTTAGAGTTTGAGTTCTTGGATGCGTGATGGCACGTGAGAGTGAGGAGCGGTGACCCAAGCAATATCCAGTTCGATTCCCGCTCACGACCAACAACAGTGGTGAATGAATATCTGTTTTTCGGTTTTTTCGGTAAAGTCACGTAGGTAAAATAATTAAAATTAATAAAAGTAAAATTAAAATAAAATTAAAATCACGACGTTTCGGAGGCAACACAAGCTTTCGTCTTCAAGTGATACAGCTATCGTGCTGTGACGGTTTCACCTGAAGACGGAAGCTTGTGTTGTCTCCGAAACGTCGTGATTTTTATTTTATTTTTTATTTTACTTTTATTAATTTTAATTTTTTACCTACGTGACTTTACCGAAAAAACCTAAGAATATGAATCCTTGCAGTCACGAAAGCTTCAAATCTAGAATGAATATCTGATTCGGTTCTGGGTCTCCCTAGGTCGACTCATACGCAAGTGTACGCATTGTGGGTTAACCCCCCTCCCCCTTCCATGCATACGTACTAAATGGATGGCCCACTAACGTGCACAGGAGCTTTTTAAAAATGACGAACGCTATCGGAGCCTTCTTCCCCTGGCTGCGTCCATGAATAGATTACTTTGAAGGCATAAAGTTAATTTGATTAATGTATGCTTTCAATGGCACGCGGCTTTACGATGTTAATACGAGACAGAAATACATTCAAGGTTAATTTGGTATGTTCAGTGACTGTAAAAGAACACTTTAGTGACCATTAAATAAATAAATCCAGATATTCTCAATCTACCAACGAATGAAGGGTCACGACGGACACATTTCCCCCCCCATACTTCACTACGCTGGGCAGTGCTCCTCATAAAAACGATATTGTTCATCCACTGATGGATGATGGCCTCTGGTTATCGGCCACACGACCGACTGCGATGTTAGCCGTGGACGGGAATAAGACGAGGATCTGTGCGTTCATAGTGCAGCGTGCTAACCACTGTGCCACCGCTTCACCTAGCGTTGCCACCTTTTCAAAACCCGGACATATGATATATGTCTTCGCCTCAAACTTGTGCAAAACAACATTCAAGACAACACGAGCAGATCTTGGTTTAAAACAAATATAATCCCCGAATACAGGTGCCAGTTCCCGGGCCAAAAACAAATTCCCGGACTATCCGGATCAAACCGGGGCAGGTGGCAACCATAGCTTCACCAATGAGTGAACAACTGAGCCTATTGCTTCTAGATTTGAAGCTTTCGTGACTGCAAGGGTGCATACTCTTAGGTTTGTCGGTAAAGTCACATAGGTAAAAAAAAATAGAAATAATAATAGAAACGTCGGGATACATTATTTTATTTCTATTATTTCTATTATTTTTTATTTTTAACCTACGTGACTTTACCGAAAAACCTAAGAGTATGAGCCTAATGATCACAAAAGCCAGCGAGGATTGCATCAGACGCATACAAGAGACCTCGTGGCGCAACGGTAGCGCGTCTGACTCCAGATCAGAAGGTTGCGTGTTCAAATCACGTCGAGGTCATATATTTTTTGTAGAAATTTTTTTGATCAAACATTTCTGCAGCTGCTTATTCCGTGACTATTTAAAAACATTCCTGCGGAGGGAGCTGGTAGGAACGTTGGGTTGCTCGGTCAAAGGCCAGGGTCAACGACGGCATGGTGTATTCAATTTTTATCGGGTGAAGTAACTCGGGAGGATGTGCACGGCTGAGATGAAGCGATGGGATTCCTGCACTCGAGGGATGATCGGTCGCAATGTTCTGAGGCTTTCTTCTGGTGGGCGATGTATAACGGCGAATACTTTGTGACGAGTTCATAAAAAATACTTGCGAATCAAACCAATTTTTGAACGCTTTCACCACATACTGTACTGAATTTAGAAAGTAAAAAAAATATCAATTTCTCTCTCCAAACATTTCATGAAGCAGTACTCTTAGCTTTGAAAATCGATATGCATTAACAATATATTTTGTATTGGCTGCCAACCACTTATATTCGTACAGTTGGCAAGTATTTATAATACAGCTCATCAAAAGACCGAGCAGGTGGTCAAATTCAATAAGCCCCCAATGGCAGGGCCATAGACCCATAGATCCCAACTCCCGATGATCTCGTTAGAAAACTGCAAAGGCAGATAAAAAAACCGTGGGAACTGGACTCCGACTTAGAGGCACCAGAAAGGCAATAAAGTAACTTATGCCACATTCCCACGGTCACTTTGAAGCACAGAAAGTTGCATACACCGCAACTATTGGCATATGGCAAACGTCATAAAACCTCTGTGTTGTTCAATGATTGTCTATTTTAGCGACCACGTTAATCACACAACCCACGGGAGATAGCATCAATCGTACAAGAGGCCTCGTGGCGCAACGGTAGCGCGTCTGACTCCAGATCAGAAGGTTGCGTGTTCAAATCACGTCGGGGTCAAGTCGTTTTATTATTTTATTTGGGTCACTTGTTTTCTTAAACAAATTACTTCCCGAGCCATGGATTCCTCACTGTAATTATGATTACGAACACACTGGGATATTTAAAAAAGGTAACTACCCTGCTCTTGATATGTTGACGGCATGTCTCACATGTCAAACAAATTAATCAAGACATATTTAGTTGTTTAACTTGTCGAGGATCCGCGATTATATTTACAATGTGTAATATTTGAATGATAGAAAGTGACGCTGCGTTGTGACCTTGTGGGGGCAACGGTAGCCCGTCTGGCTTGAGAGTAGCAGAGTTGCGTGTGCAATTCAAGTCGAGATTACTTGTGTGTCCAGGAAATTACCACTTAAGGGATATTTATTTCACTGTACTGATGATGACAAACAGGTATGATATTATGAAAACCAGAATGTTCGCTTGACACTGTCTGTAGGTCTGTCAATAAATTAAGCCATTTTGTGTTCTAGATTTGAAGTTTTCGTGACTGCAAGGATCCATACTTTTTTATTTTTTCGGTAAAGTCACGGAGGTAAAAAATAACATAAATTTAAATGAAAACAACTAAATTTAATCACGACGTTTCGGAAGCAAGACAGAGGCTTGTGTTGCTTTGAAGACGGAGGCTTGTGTTGTTTTGAAGACGGAGGCTTGTGTTGCTTCCGAAACGTCGTGATTTAATTTAGTTGTTTTCATTTTTACCGAAAAAAAAAGTATGGATCCATTTTATGTTATCGTAATTTAAATATCACAAGCCACAGCTTCTATACAAGGTTAATGGTGAATTATAAACAACAACCTTAACAGCGAAGACCTCGTGGCGCAACGGTAGCGCGTCTGACTCCAGATCAGAAGGTTGCGTGTTCAAATCACGTCGAGGTCATATGAATTTAAACATGTGCGTGCATGTTTTTTTCTCTCACGCTGTTATGCTGAATGAATAATGCACTGTACCACCAATATACTATGAAATGACAAATGTTCTCTTGGCACAATGGCAGTGTGTCTGAAAAAAAATCTAAACATTTTGTGTTCAAGTCGATTGAGTGCCAATCTTTATGGGTTTGGCTCTGTTTTTCCACATCTATATTGGAGATTTAGTAAATATTTAATTTTCGATTTAAAGCTTTCGTGACTGCAGGGATTCATCTTCTTGGTTCTTTCGCTAAAGTCACGTAGAAGGGGCAGAAACGTCGTGAGAATTGTATTTTATATTGTTTTATTTTTATTATTTTATTATTTCCCTTCTACGTGACTTTACCGAAAGAACCAAGAAAATATTTAATTACGAGGCCAAGTGGTATCGTTAAAGACATGGAATTGTGTTTTTTGCAAAAATATAGAATAATTCATAAAATAAATTCTCGCTTGCATCCATCAAGTGAGTTTTAAAGCCGCAGTTGCACGATAATATGTGGGGGAGCTGCGGCGGGGTGCTTTGCGCACTCTGCAATGTGAACCTGGAGACCTGAGTTGGATCCCAGCCACAGCCAACATCAGTGGTGATATCTGAACTAGTTCTGCCCCCCACCACCACCACCACCACCACCACCTTCACCTACCTCCACTGACCAGCTTGAAGTATGGTAAAGTACTCATATGACAGGCACGGCGTGGGGCCTTTGACAAATGACTGTAAATCATAATAATAGTGGTGAAACTATTATTACACGCTTTAATTTAACTCGCTCTCTGTTGTTGTCGTTGTTGTATCCTCAAATCTTGTAACTCATTTTTTACCCACTTCCCAATGTGGTATTGACTGCAAACTTGGTATACTTATGTCATACTGATGACAATACTATATTCTAGCATAAAAAATACAAAACACATATTTTTAAAACATTCTTTTTTATATGTTATGTTTCGGCTTGACTCTTAATTGTCCACGGTCAACTGACGTTGGCTGTAAATGACCACGGTCCCTTACGTTGTGGCAAGCTTCGTGGAGTTCTTCCATTACTAGTACGGTACTTTTCATTAAAGCGTGTTTTTAAAAAAAGTTTTTTAAAATAGTACTTATTTATTTAACTGTGACCTGGTCGATTTGTAACTTTTCCTCTATGTGGCTTGGATCTTCATATTAACCGAGAATTTGGTTGATAATCGGACGGGTACAGACGGAGCGACGACAGATGGGCTCTCAGACAAATTGTCCCCAGCATCGGCATAGGCAGTCCGGATAGGAGACTGTGTCTGGCCCTCTATTCTGTGGACATACAAATAAAGGGCACCAAACTTTTATCGCACTTGCATTTTATATGCCATGCAAAGAGAGTCAATTAAATGTCAAATTTGAATCGTCAAAATTGGAATAAGTCAAATGAAGTTTAAAAAAATGTGAATTTAAACAGCTTTTTGCATTCACTAGTGACTTCGCTGAGATCAACTCGCCATAATTGAGAAATCAGTTTTAATCATGGGTGACTGCCCAGATTCTAACTCAATAAGCAGAAATTTTGCAGAAAAGAATTGTAAGTGATGAAAACAATGGATGATGATGGCGATAATGACGTTTTTTGTTACTTCTGAAGCCATCGCCAATCGCTGCTATCAAGGCAGCTTCATCATCAGCAGCAATAATAAATCCACTGCTGGATGAAGGCCTCCCTCAAGCCATCACCATCTCTCACGGTCTTGTGATATAACAAAGTGGCTTACTAAGACAGGAACCCAGAGCTCGGCAAGAATGGGTATCATGATTCAGAAAAATAATACATTGCTGATATATGACGGCATCAACGGCATGGTTTTGATGACATCTTGACATTGACCTGGTAATGAAATTCACCTTCACTGCACCTGTCACGTGTGTGGCGTCCTCAGTCGCCACTTAAACAAGGACATGTCAGAAGCAAACGAGGCGCTTTTTTCTCCACAACGTTTTTAATTTACAAAATCTTTCGTGTATATAAAAAAAAAGCCCAAGACATTTCATAATACTGTACAGACGAGCCTGCTCTTGCTATGGTTAACATTACAAAATGTACACGTAAAATAATAATGTTGTTTTTTATATATAGCATATTCTAAAAAAGAAAAAAAAACTGTAGTTCAATGTTACCAAGAGCAATTTAGTGTTGTTTTTACAATACAGTATTTTTAATTTCTCATGTATGCACACTATAGCATGCACTGTGGTATGTGTACAAAGGGTAGCTCAACATGGTTCAAAACAATTTTTATAGTTTATATTATTTCTTCTGTAATTTATGATCTCTTCTGAGAACGACTTGAAAGTTTAAAATCATTTTCTGAGAAGACTGGGATAAAGCGTAAGACAAGAATAATTTAACTTGTTACATTGAGAAAATGTTTGAGGAAGATGACAAAATATGCAGTTCGTAAAACATAAATTATTCATCAGCTGACTCAACTCGCCAATACACTGGCAGTGTTTTCGAGTGAAATGCCAGATTATATGGCTCAAGTTATGGCTACTTAATGCTTTTATACTTTGTGTGATTAACACACGACACATTTTATTGTAATTGACGGTAATAAAAAAACGATTGAATTATATTACCCTAATTTTACATTATGTTAACCAACCCTGACATCTTTCAATTGAACCCCACATTTTTCTTAGTTTTCCTTTACAGCATTTTAAATAACTAAACAGAAGTGACTTTTCTTGGTTAAAGGGATGAATTCGCCATCGATTGTTACGTACAATGCATGCATTTATCACACACTCCATGTGTTTTGGTCTCTCCACCCCCCCCCCCCCCACATCAAATTCAAGAGGACAAACACAGCAATTTAAATTTCCTCTTTCTTTTTTCCATATTGAAATTATTATTATACAACTTTAAGATGAGCATGTAGGTAAAAAAAGCTTTACGGAAAGAAAAATCAAGTCCGGTGTGACATTGCCGTGTCTGTGAACGTCGGGAGCAGGTATTAAGGGATGAGATCTCGTAGATTTCCTCCTGCCAAAATAAAACATCAACTAATCGGTTCGGCAATGCAGGGCAATAAATGTGTGAGGGGGCATGTGCCAAGAGCATGATGTCACTGTGGCGTCCAGGCATCTACTCACTGAACAGTTAGCAAGGCTACCAGAGTGATTATGGCTTACGGAGATCCAAACCATATGAACGCAGCCTTGATAATGGTTAACAGCATAAGCTAGGCACTTTGAACAACACCAAAGAGCTTCTTAAATTCATCGTGTTGTTCTATGAAATATAATGGAAGGGCAACATGGCTGCATATTAAAATATTACAATAATTTACAAATGACATTGGGATTGCAGAGTGAACAAAAAAAAACCGATGCTATATACAGTAAACTTTTTATGTCCCAAAAATGAACGATTTTGTTGAGAAGATATGTACAAAAATAAATTTGCAGGCATTGTATTGCTTTAGCTCCAGAATACAGTAACAGCATTTTTGCAGTTTACAAATATTTTGTCATTCAATGACCACCAGGTGGAAACACGAGCTGCACAGTGATCATCTTTCGCACGCTTTGCCAAAGATGCTCTTCTCTTCACAACCTACGGAACTGCTGGTGGAAGCGATTTCCGCACATGCGGAAGACATCGATTAACCCAGTCTTTTCTTGGCACACTCTAAGAAGTGGCTGCAATTCAATACAAAAAAAATCATTCCGAGTTCCTCCACAGTGCTTCCCGCGCTGTTACACACCAGTCCCACCTAAGGGCCACAGTTCAGGGTTCGCACAGAAGTTGGCGGAGAAAGGCGCGCAGTTGAAGTACTCGCACCAGTGGCAATGCACGGGATAGAAGTAGAAGAGGGCGGCCAGCCCAGCGGGCAGTGCCAGCGCCGCGGTCAGTGCCAGTGCCACTTTCCAGGGGCGGCGGCGGTTGTGGAAGTGGGTGTAGCGGAGCGCCGGGCTCATGCTCCAGCCCACGTACGGCAGCACCGCGTACGCCAGCGGCAGCGCCGACACAAAGCCGAGCACGTGCGCCACGTTGTCCACCCAGGGCAGCAGGCCGAGGAGCAGCAGAAGCGCGGCGAGCGCCACTATTTTGGCGAGGGCGACGCACGGCCGCGCCATCAGGCGCCAGCTCTGCAGCAGCTCCACGAGGAAGCAGGCGAGGATGCCGCCCAGAGAGCCGGCTGGCCCCACCTGGGGGGGAATGGCAACGAGTGTGGGCGCAGCGTTAGCCGGACGCGCTCGGCCATGCCACGCTACGCGCCGCTGCACCGGTGGTGCGGCTATCGAGTGTGCAGGCGGTGCAAATGCACCAGGGTACATGGGGCAGAGGGGCTATGGTGGGTGGGGAAAATTGGATAGGACTCATGGCAACCTCATGGCAACCACGATATGCCACTGCTGCGATACACCACACTGAATGTGGGGCTACTGAAATATGGGAGAGAAACATCGGGTTGTACCTCCGCATTGTGGGGCAGGAGGACGGCCGAGGCGATGCTGCCCGTCACGCCGCTCGTGACGTAGATGATCAGCACGCGCAGCGAGCCCGCAAGCTTCTCGAGGTCGCGCAGCACCGTCAGGTGCAGCACGCTGCTCACGAGGCAGTGCAGGATCCTGAGTGGGGGGACACCGAGATAGATCTCTTACGACGCCACGCGATTCGCATTTAGAGAGTGTCCGCACGCGGAGGCCGTCCGCGCTGTCGACCTGGGCGGACATTGCTCGGATGGGTGACCACTGTGCGCCAAAGGAGGAGTTCTGGCTCCTGCAGGGCTATGTGGTCAGCAGAAGGCATTGCAGAAAAATGCACTGTTGTACTGTACTACGTGACAACGACTACGCTCGCCGCCGTTCCCAATCGGCACGAACCAACGTGGTGAATTGTGGTCAAATAATCTGCTCAAGCAGTCCGGCTTGTGGAGGGCATCATCCAGCAGTAGACTGGCAAGAAAATGGCTGTAAATGTTACATGTTGTATATGTGCCCACATCTCAAGACATTTATAGTAATGAAAGAAACATCACTTTATAACAAAATTACAGTTGGATTATTCGGGTTGTGGATGAACATTATTGTAAAATAAAATATTTAGATGGGCATGGATTGGTTCAATTATGAGCTGCTCCTCACTCGTTGAGGGTCAGTGACTCAGTGTCCACATACCAGAAAATAGGTCAGCAACGAAACCTATTCCTTAAAGATAAAACCAAGACGACACCTTATTCGTCTTAACCCCAATTCTACAGCGGTAGACAATACATTGTTCTCCTAATGTACGTGCTTTGCATTATCCGCGTTTACGTTTCTACATAGGTCACCCCAACCCTCTCGTGCCTCTGGATAATTGAGAGTTTACTGTAAATGGGCGATTCCAAAGTAATGGAGTTCCAAAGTAATGGAGATTGCTGGCGTTAGAGATATGGCGATGGAATGGGTTCTTTTAAGTATTGCTGCAAATTGCTGTGAATGGGCATTTTGGAAAAACTAACTTTTCCATTCTTGCGTATGATGGCAATACGTTGAGGAGATAAATGCCAACGTTGAGGGCTTCGGGACAGAGTGTAGTTCTTTCTATTCCTCTTCCGTTGAAGGAGCGCAGAACACAGTGGTTTGCTGTTTTGTGCGTAGTTTGGGTGGCATGGCAACAGTGGCACCACTGTGGCTGCTTGCGTCTTTAATTCCCCATTTATGAAGGAGATGTGTGCATCAGAGATATAGAAAATGAAAATCCAAGTGATGCTTGTGTCAAATCTTTTTTTAAGTTCGTCAGATCTCGTGTCCCATGCTTTAAATCCAATGACCGTGTCATTGATTAAATACATTACGTTGGTAAAACTTTACTCGACAAAACGGTGTTGGTAACATTTGTTACCTGCAAGGATGATGGGTTGTGTCTATGCTCTCACCCCGACCCCCCCCCCCCCTTACTTACCCGCCCAGGGTGCCATTTGACCTTGCAGCCTTTTGAGTCGCAATCTCAGAGGTGACCGCGTCGTGTCTATTTGAATTTAACATGGCACGCGTTACATTAATGGCTGTAGAATGTAATTAATTCATAGGTGGAACATGTGCGGCGAATTATGCTGCCGTGGTTTAATGGGTGATGACATTTTGACTTTTCTTATTACCAGAGGTTGTCGGTTAAATTCGATTTCATGGCGCGGCGGTTGAAACAATGGGGCAAGCGTCTTTAACCTCCTCCGCCTCTGTCCACTGAGCAGTATAAATAGGTACACCAGTTGATTATCAGGTCGCGTCTGGTGGGGTATAGTGTGGATAGTCAGACCTCTTCGAAGACTTCAGGCCAGCGTGCAAGCCTCACTTGATACAGTGAATCTAGCTGTGACGGTCCCACCTGATGACGGAGACTTGTGTTGCCTCCGAAACGTCGTGATTTATAATTTTAGTTCTATTATTATTTCTATTATTTTTATTTTGTTATTTATTTTTACCTACGTGACTTTACCGAAAAAACCTAAGAGTATGAATCCTTGCAGTCACGAAAGCTTCAAATCTAGAATCAGCGTGGAAGAGTAGGCCAAATAATGGTCTCTTGAGAGGTTATCTCTAGCGGAGGCCCTTTTGCCATCAGTGGTGTGAACAAGAAATTTCAGGACTGCACCTTTAAGATCGTTTCCTTGTAACTGATGATGTGTGGGTGGGAATACAAGTGGGCTGAGAGAGACGAAGAGAAACCAAAGGGGTCTCGTAGCCGTTTCTCCCACGTACCCCGCGTGCAGGAACAGAGACAGCCACAGGCGGTAGATCTGGTCAGGTGCCTCTGGACTCAGGAAAGGAAGAAGCCCACACGCATCCTGCATGCAGGTCACCTGTTCAGGGCAGAATGCACGCACACACGAACGCACAAGCGTCCACACACACGCACAAACGCACATACACGCATGCACGCACACGCATGCACACATGGGCAGACGAGTTCAGCATTGTCTCATATACTGCGATATAATTTTTCACTAAATAAAACGATACAAAATACATACTCTTTGGTTCTTTCGGTAAATTAAACAAAATAATAATATTATTTTATTATGTTTTATTTTTCTACCTACGTGACTTTACCGAAAGAATCAAAGAGTATGGATTCCTGCAGTCACGAAAGCTTCAAATCAAGATTGATACAAAATACATTTTAACGATATAACAATTATCAGCTTAACCTAACTTTACCATTTTATTTCGTATTTGTATTGTTGTTGTGCTTTGTTATACTTACAGTGCAAACAAATATAATTTTATAAGTGCTTTAACTAAGCCTGCCAGAAGTGTTCTAATGATTGACACTTTATAATCTCAACCATTATAATGCTTGCTCTGTCAATTACACAAGAAATAATCAATTGAATATGGGTAACGTTAAATGGGTAATGTAGCTGTAGAAAATTCTGTATATCTTGTCAGGAATTAACGGGTGATATTATTACCGTCGGCCTTATTTTGCATGACATATCGCATCACATTACAGTTGCCACATTCCAGCAACCATAACGTGTAGCGGACACAAATTGTCGTCGTCCACATGACAAATAGCGTGAACACGGTTGACCTGCTGAATGGAAAACTGTATTTGCAAGTCGCGCTAATGGAGCAAATCCACTTCAAGTACAGAGTCCGTGAGTGTCCAATTAATGAAGCAATCGGCTCAGCAGTAGGAGTGGCGGTAATCCCGAGGTTGAATTGCCTCGTTGCATTCAAGTGCCCATAGGGGTCAGAGCACTGGTACGATGCTCGTGTGCATGACGTATTGTCGATAGCAGCCCATTTTTCCACTATCAAAAGCCAAGGTGTCTCCCTTGCTCAACCAAGCAGGAGTCATTGGTTATCTGCACGAGCAGAGCTGAGTCAGTTTTAGAGATTATACATTCATACGAGAGGGGGACAACTCCGTCCGAAGGGCAAACACTGACATGAGCCATTGGCCGAGAATCAAACTCAAGCCATCAGGTTCACAGTGCAATGTGCTAAACATTCAGCTACCGCTCCCCTAAAGGGCACACAATCCAACATAACCTGATAGGCATGCATCAGTATCAATGGGGGTTTGTAATAGTAAGGCTAAAGCGTTTACACAGCGAGGACGGTGTGATACATGGGAGCCCATTATCTACAAATTACCCAATTGGGATGAAACGAAGCAATCATCGCCACCTACTGGTTGACCCTCACCTGGCTAAACAAAACACAACTCGAAACGGCAACATGTCTGACAAGCGCGCATTTTGCCCTTAACCCCGTTTCCACGCATTTCAACCGAGACCTTTTTTCGTGATAAAAAACGAGGTGCATGCTGGGGCGCGGAGCAGCGCTGGGTAGGACGGGGCGTCGCGTCTCACCTGCGAGCACAAGCTGGCCTCGTCGTGGAAGTATCCGCGCATGAAGTCGCAGTGCTCTCGCGTCGTTAGCTCGCACCTACGGGGAGCGCGGGAATACGACGTACGCTCATCAAAACCATCACGTGAACTCCGGTCAGTCTCGCAGCAGCGGCAGCATTTGGCCGGCCATCGAACAAAGACGGTCACCGCATCGAGCGCTTTCAGATGCGCTTCTGCGACTGTCTGGAACGCTCTTCCTTCTGGCACTAGGAATCCACTGGAGCTGTGCACTTTTAAATCTAGATTGAAAACTAATTTCTTTAGAACTGCTTTTTGTGTTTAATTTGTTGCCCTTCCATCGCACCTCCGATTAGCACGGCTGGCTACCTACAGTGCGAAAGAAATTCAACATAGATATATTCAGACATGGGGCTTTACAACACGAATGCACATCCCATGCCAGTACCCTTGTAAAATTAAAAACAAACATTTTTTTTACGTGGAGAGACACATATGTAATGTAATGATGATTCGTTTTTATATAGCGTCGTTAATGCCAATTGCATCTCGCAATCGCTGAGCAACTACAGGCTGGAAGGCTGCCAGGCGGTGAGCCGACACCAACAATTGCTCTGGAGTTCTTTATATATTAAGATGTTTTCAGCCGATTAGTGAGTGGGAGGAAACCAGAGCACCCGGAGGCAAAACTCTATCCCACACAGCCGGGACAGATGAAGTCAGTCCACGCTTTCTGTACTGCATTCTGCTGCCAAGCCATTGCCCGAATCGTCGCCGATCATATATTTTACATTTAAAGGCCACACTGTATTGACGAATGTGTGTGAGTTTTTTTGTTTTGTTTGTATGTATGTATAAACGGATTAGCTTCGATCAAAAACCGGAGGCCTATTAGAGGCAGCTTCAATTGAAGCCTGGGGCCTGGAGTAAACACGAGCGGCCACCACACTCACCTGCCCTGAGTGCCGAGGCAGCAGGGTCTGCCCGTCACCTCGCAGTCCATGTGCGGCAGCTGCGTGTGGTTCCCCGCACTCTTCTTCACGCAGATCTGAGGGTGCCCGGCAGAGCACAACCGAGACAGCACGGAGGTTGAGCTCCACGCTCGGACGAGCGCCAAAGCGGTGCTAATTCTATCAATTCTTGAAGGAGGATGAGGTGATTGGACCCAACACTCCCTCCACACACCCTGCACTGGGAATTGAACTGATGAACTGACATCTTTTTTACAAGGAGTCATGTTTGCATTGACCACAATACCTGTGGTCGGAATGCAAAAAAAACACAACTCTGATAATGTATGCACTTTCCTTGAAATTGATTGGTCCACACCCGAGACAGCTTTCCTTAGAGCCTAGTCTCACATGCTGTTGGACCAGATAACGCCAAAAGGCGCACAACTCAAAGACAATGCACCATCAGAGTATAAAAAAGGTGTCAGTTTTGTTGCCAGATGAAAGGGTAAAAAAAAACAATTATCATATTTTGCTACTGACAAAGGAGGTTCCAATGGTGAACTGATGAACCTTCCAATTGTGAGTTACTATTCGAATGTGGTGCCTTTGCACCATCAGACTGTCTATGTGCCTGTAAATATATACCAACATGCATCCACGTATGTGTATGTTAATTCGATATGCGTAAATTCAGTCTGCCCAAGAACTTGTTTTTTCATATTGTCAATGTAGCGGTCACGAGTAGCTTCAGGGGTAATTAAAACCCATTACCTATGTAACTCACACACACCGGAAAGAATCAGCTATTCCACGTGAAATTCAATGCGAGCATCACGAGCTCGAAACTCGATGTTAATCACTTAATTGATGCATCGTTGCTTCGATCGTTTGGCGTTGCGTCTCTCGAACTGCGGACGGCCCCGGTGTTGAATCACTCACCGGCCACTCCGTGATGTTGTCCGGCCACTCGTGCGGCAGGGAAGACGCGGGCTCCTCACAAACCCTGCACGGCAACAGGGAACCCAGCCAAGGGAAGTTGAGTAAAGTCAACGCATGTTGTTTCCTGTGTGTGTGTGCTGAACTTCTTTAGCACCGTGTCTCGCCAACCGCGCTCATCGGAGGTGCGGGGGAAGGACGACAAAACGAGAGTATCACGAACATATCACCCAGAATGCACACAATCGCACAATATTTCAGAAGCTAAGCAGGCGTGAGCCTGGATAATGCATTGATAGGTGACCACCACGCATGCCTTGGTTGTCATTGGCAGCAGCGGGGCCTATGCTACACTGTGGGCAGCAGAGGGCGTTGCAGCAGAATGAATTATTGTACTGTAGTTCTATGCTGCGACATCAACGTAATGCAGTCCATCAACTCTTTGTTTCATGTCAGAGTGATCCCTTTACCAGTCACAGAGGGATGCTCCTTCGTCTCAGGACAAGACTGATAATACGACAATTGAGATATATTTGGTGATGAAGGATAAAAAAAATATACGGCATTCATAAACACTAGGTGAAGAAACTTGCCCCAAAGGACGTCTACCGCGGTGATGGAGCTACATTAAATCTGCTCGTGTTTAGGCGTTCGATGGATTGCTACAACAAAGGACGGTCAGATATGGGGAGGCCTTAATGCAATAGTACATGTGATGATCGCTCATGATGATGGTGGAGGAAGGTGTGAACCATACCTGGGATCCTGACCACACACAGCTCCTGATGTTCTGGGCTTCTTGTCCTCCATTAGCAGTGGGCTTGACTCTGGCCACTTAATCAAATTTTCCAATGTTTTCTGGAAAGAAAAGCCATAACGATAAATGTCATTTGCCCCCCCCCCCCCCTCCTCAATAGTATTATAAGTTACACAAATAAATATTTCCCAGGAGTGTTGAGTCTACAATGGTGAAATAATCCCCATGTAGGCAACGCAGACTGTTGGGGCAAGTGCTGCGAGCGAGCATCTATGAAGATCTGGCACGACGCGCAAGGGGGTGGGTGTGTGGCCAGCACCACGCTCGGCCACCTTTGTTTCCCCAAGCGCTGATGTTTACACACCGCACCACGTACTGACGTAAGACCGAGTTGATCTTTGGGAAAGCCTACGGCTGATTCAGATAGTCGTCCACTGATGTTAGCCACAGCCGGGAATTAAACTGGGACCCGCCGGGTTCAATTGCAACTTTCTTAATGGACCAATAAACATTTAGCGGTCGTAGATATAAGTAATTGGAACAGTAAAGTAATACATTTCTCAATATATGTAAAAAAAGCAATAATTAGTCGGCATTTGAGCCTATGGGGTCAGTTTAATGGGATGACCTACATTGCTGAAAGGCAACATTTTAACTCGCCCGCAATTTATATTCTCTGTCTCAGCATTCCGTGCGTCTGCGTTAACCTTATCCGAGACAGTTTGATACATACACGCCACCAGCAGGGACGTAGTCTGCGATAAATCACAACCACCGCTTTATGTAAATGCATCGGGCCATGTTGCGGCCTATAAATAGATCCAAGGCACAATGACATTTAGGGCACTGACACTTGAACTGACAGCCCTTGAACAAACGAGAGGCTGACACCGTGACGGATGATAAGTGGAGGTGACAGTGCTTGCCTGTGTGCGTGTGTGTGTGGCACGGGCTAGAGAAGAGATGGAGTGATGTGGTACAGGAGGACGTGGAGCTGAGTGGACTTGCCGATGACTGGTACCAGCGGTGTCAAGATCGGCCTCAGTGGAGGAGGCTCGTGAAGGACGCTACTGGGCAGTTGGAGGCAGTCGCCCTCCAACAACAACGGAGGGCGGAGGAGCGACGCTCACAACAACGAGCGGAGCGCCGGGTGGCTAAAGCACAGCAAGTTGGCACAGTAGGGGGCACAGGTGGTGCATCAGCCAGTCATCTCGGTCATCTCGGTCAGTCGACCCGTGGCACCTGGGTCTGCCCCGTGACCTCCTGCCAGCGGGCGTTCGACACTTCACGTGGCCTCAAGGTGCACATGGCCTGGCACAAGCGTCGTGGTGACGTCACCGCCACTTAGTGGCGAATGGCGGTTGTTGTGTGTCAGTCAACCCATGACACCTGGGTCTGTTCCATGACCTCCTGCCAGCGGGCCTATGACACTTCACGTGGCCTCAAAGTGCACCTAGCATGGCACAAGTGCCGCGGTGGTATCACCGCCAGTTAGTGGCGAATGGCGGTTGTTGTTGTTGTGGACGTGTGTTGGATGATTGCGACAATATAGGTGAGGCTTGTCGACGGTGACACTGAGGAGATGGCTGCAACACCAAGAGGCGGAGGAGCGTCGGGTGGATCAAGCACAGCAAATACGGATAGCATAGACACAGTGGAGTCCTTTGCTGGATTAATTCGTTAAGGCCCTGGTGCATGGTAGAGTTATAGGAACCTCCTAAGAGAAGACTGACCAGCACAATTGAGGGGGAAAGGAGGAAATTGCTTTCAGTTGTCATGGGGTATCTAGGTAATTAACCTCGCATTCAGGGGCTCCTGCAGAGAAGCTGCCTTTGCCTACATCTGTTATCTGTTATAAAGTGAATTCACAAACAAATTTTAATTAATAATTCACTCAAGGATGCAGGCCTCCCAATCTGTCAATCATTAGGCTTGTTTGACCATGTTGATCGGTGGAGATTGATGAAAAGGGACTCTGAAGAATCGTTTGAGATGTCACTCACAAGTGATATTAGCCACGACCAGGAATCAAAACTCGCTGGGACACGTGGTTAGCTGGCAGCTCCTCCAACCAACCGCCAGCCCCGCCCACTTCAATATAGCCACGCCCACTCAACAGCTATCTCCGGCCACAGTGAGCACAGACGGGGCCTCCTAAACGAGTGGGTCATCCAAAGCCCCACTGCATCGACCAAACCAGGATGTTTTGTCAGTTTGTGTTTCCGTGTGCGCGGTCTCACCGAGCACTCGTCGCCGGTCGTCTGCACGCAGCCCGAGCCGTCGTTGCGCACGCAGCAGCCCGTGAGCGCCTCCTGCGCCCGCTGCCGCGCCAGCGTGTCGCCGAGCGCCGCGTCGGGGCGCATGCACGGCACGAACTTCGCTCCCAAGTGCGCGAGGGCCTCCTGGGGCGGAGCGGTGTGCGTGCAGCAGAGAATCAATCGCCGCGGGGCGCAGTCACACGCGCACGCACGCACACACAAGCATGCATGCGCACACGCACAACAGCAACAACCGCTATTCGTCACTAAGTGGCGGGAGACGTCACCACAGCGCTTGTGCCAGGCTAAGTGCATTTTAAGGCCACGTGAAGTGTCGAACGCCCGCTGGTTCACGGGATAGACCCAGGTGCCATGGGTTGATTGACTGACACGCACGCACGCGCATACAGGCATGTACACATGCGCGCACACACGCAGGCACGCACACATGCACACACAGACAAAACGCGGTCGTTGCCATACATTCCGTCATCAAGTGTACACATACGCACGTACGGCCCTATTGTAAATCCATTGCTAGATGAGGGCCTTCCCATGCTGTGTACAGCTTGGGAGTTATTTGATCATACTTGACCACGCTGGTCAGTGTGCTTTGGTGTAGGCGGTGAGCATGGATGCGGGAGCGTGGAAATGTCAACGTGTGTATGTCAGTGGTGCCGTATAATAACTTGTTAAAAAGAAATTCCCGCAAGAGCACGACTAAATAAATAAACAATCTTGACACTCTCAATCCACCAATGGACGAAGGCTCCCCCACGTCGTGTTGTTGGTCATGGGATTTGGTTGACCGTGCCCCCCCCCCCCCCCCAGTGTGGGTTGGCGAACGGGTGGGGAGGGTGCGTGACTGGCAAAGAGAATCACTCTTGGCCACAGGTGTTCGCAGTGGCCGGGTCGCAGTGCACTAACCATTGCGCCACCACTCCAAGAGGAAATATGCGCCGTATATCCACTTGTTCACGAGAGAAGCAATCGGTACCAATGGACAAACTTTGCGCGTTATAAACGGACGAGTGGGAATGGAATTGCCCGAAAGTGCACACTTACCGAGCTGGGTCCGATCCAAAAGTTTTGCCTCTGGTCATATATCACATCTTCATAGGAGCCTTTGCTCCTGAGAATCTAAATCACACAGAATACAGCAGAATGCACGGTCTTAAAGGGCCACGTCAAGTGTCAGTGTTGGGCTGTCTAGAACTGTGTCTTACATCAGCCATACGAAAGAAGAAGCAATACAATCGAGGGGTGACGTGGTCTCATTTATGCGATAGAATAAAACCACATTGATGTGACGTGGTCAGTAAATAATAACCACAGCGTTGTTAAGAGCGCTCGAGCATCAGACACCCAATAGTTGGTGTGGTGGCGGCACTCACAGTGGCGCTGGTCTGCTGCTGCGTGAAGCCGATGGGAGCGAGGCCGTAGATGGTGACGGTGAGCACGGTAATGAGCACGTGCACAAACGTGACCCAGTAGGTGAAGTACGCCCTGCAAAGGACGAACGGCACGATGGTTAGCGGAGACGCGTCGACACTGACTCCACGCGGCTCGTTCATTCGTCAGCAACGTGGCCGAGAGGCATGTGCGAAGGCAGAACATGTGACCTTACTGGCAGCGGGACTATCTGCAGACACGAGCTACAAAAAAAAACATGTTTTTATTTGATCAGGTAAGACCCACAGCTCTTTTGCCCTTTTTCAGAAGAGACCTGCCCACAAATGAGAGCTCAATGAAGTGGCTTATCATGTGGAAATGTACAGTGGCCAAATACTCTCAACACATGTTTCTAAATGTGGAGAGAAAAACCGGAGGACCCGGAGAAAAATCTACGTGATCACGGGGAGAATACGCAAACTCCAAATTTCGAGGTGTCAGGGTCAGGATCGAACCCATGATCTGCTGCATACCAGGCAAGGTAGTTAACATCTCGTCACCGTGGCGCTCCACCATAGCTGCAGACACGAGCTAGCTGAGGACATTAAAAGATCTGTGACCCATGCAATGTGGGTGTCTTAATCTAGTGGCTTCACCAAATACTAAATCGATGAAACACACCCTTTAAATGGCAAACTCCATTCCAATTTCAATGAAGATATTTCCACCTTGGAAATTCCACTAATGATTGCCATCCGATTCTTAGGCTCACGATGCACGCATCAATTCACGTCACGTGGCCCTTGCAGGGACTCGTGGCGCCCACATTCGCCGCAACGCTCAAAACAACGAACCGATTCTTGAAACGCACCGCGACCCGGATTCGTGAGAACTCAGCTTCATCAATCGATACATGTAACTTTTTTTAGGCTTCGTATTTATTTTGTCGCTTCCATACACGATGGATGCACTATCCCCCCCTGTGGCTTCATACTGAACAGGTAAGCCGAGGTGGCGCAGCTGCTGCTGTTGTGCACGGCCTTTCCAGCAGATGGCAACAAAAACACAACAAAACACAACGCACCCGTTTGTCACGCGTCAATGCCTTGCATAGGTTATATTATTTATGACCCATGATGTACGACTATGTCGTATGCGTGACCGCAATACTTTTGAAGAAACGCAGACCTCTCACTCCCATTAGGGGATGATCGAAACTGCGCTGTTCAATAAAGTATTGTATAACGATTACGGTACGTTGATTCATGAAGGCCTTGCACTTTAAAAAGAACCCCAAGAGGATTAAAGCTCAACGAGCTGTTAAGTCCTCGTACACAGTGCAGCCACAAAAAGACAAACAATATGTGTTGTATAAGGTTAAGTTCAAGAGGTCACTGAAGCCAATGCCGTCGATGTTACCACACTCCGCCATCGCTTGCTTCATTCATTCTGCTAGATCCCTTGTCTGCTGCACAGCGTGTGTACATGTATGTTTAACTTCTTTCGAACCGTAAGAAGGCCCACCGCGCTAATCGGAGGTGCAGGGGAAGGACAGCAAGCTAAACACATTGAGCAGTTCTAAAGAAATGAGTTTTCAATCTAGATTTAAAAGTGTATTTCTCCAGTGGCTTCTGAATATCGGAAGGAAGGGCCTCCCAGACGGCCGCAGAAACGCTTCGGAAAGCGTGCAATGCAGTGACCGTCTTTGTTCGATGTTGGAGCCAGTCGATTCCCTGATATATCAAAGTTTGCTCGAACAGGCTCCTACCGTAAGGCTTCAGGCCTACCCCACTGGCCCTCTGGGTGCCACTCCGATGGCTTTGTCGGTGACCTACCCTCCTCCATCCTGAAAACAAGCCCCATGTTTCACAACCTGATTTTCTCGAATACACCCCACACTCTCTTGCCACGTTTGTTTCTGAGCTTCCTGGTAATGTAAGCGCTCCTCCTGCCGTGAAATTCCAAGCGTCTTGCGTAAGATTTTTTTGTTCAAGTCGCTTTGTCAAAGTACAGCTCTCTGATACGTGAAGGAGTATGCACACATTACTCAGTCCCCAAACAAAACATTGATGTGTTTATATACGTGACAAAAACAAATGCACTTGTGTAGGGTAGATTGCGGTCTACTTATGTTGAATTAACATTAAATATATTTGTGGTGGAGTGGAGGCACGGTGGAGCGGTTGGCACAGAGAGCAGCGCCCTACATTATGAGTTTGATTCCCAGCAACAGTTTTTGTCGCGATAATGATGATGGTCATGATGGTGGTGATGGTGGAGGTAGTGATTGCAGGTACGACGATGACAGCGGAGTACATTGACGACGACGCTGATGCAGGCCGCTCCCCGCACCTGTGATCCCCAAAGTCCTCCATCTCGTGGTGCCGCTCCTCGTGCTCCCGGCTGGTGAAGCTGCCGCTGCGCCGCACGCTCGCGTGCCCGGCGATCCGGCCCAGCAGCCCCGTGCCGTAGCCGTGCCCGTGAGCGTCGCCGTGCCCGTTCGTCGGGCGCAGGTCCTGCAGCACCAGCGAGCGCACGACGGGCGTGATGCGCTGGCCACGCGGACGCCCCACGCTCACCACCTCCTGCCGGAGCGGCACCTTGGGCTGCACAGGAGTTCCGCCACCGCCGCCGCCGCCGCCGCCGCCAGTGCCGCCACCGATGCCGCCGCTGCCGCCCCCCTCAAGGCTCTCGCGCTGCTTTCGCCAGCCCCGCTCCATGGGGCTGTCAGGAGCGAAGGGGAGAGAGACGAGAGGAGAGAAGCGGGACGCGGGTCACAGGCTGCTTCCGAGTGGCTCAGGGGATCAGAGACGCCGACATCCTAAGTTCGAATCCGGACACACACCTCAGGTCACACTGGGCTCTTAAAGTGGAGCGAGTTGATGGGCTCTCAGCCTGGTCAACCGAAGATTGCACACAAAAAATACACGATGCCAATTTTGCCTCACGTGGCTAAATTCCCGCTCTGAGATTGAACATTTCTATTTGATTGACTCGTGAACAGCACGCTTTGGCCACAGAAGATAAAAGGTCTGCTCATAGTGTGGATACACGGAACTTTTGAAGTGACCTCTAAAGGAGTCATGTGACATCCCCTTCCAGGGCCGTTCTCTTGCACAGGGTTGATGCACTGCTGGCTGCAGAGTTTGGAATGGAAACGAACTCGACTATTAACCCCGAAACGATTTCTCAAGCACCATGGCGTGTGGAGTTGCGAGGTGAAGAGGGGGGGGGGAGCAGCATTGAACACGATGGATGGAGCTGGAGCCATGGACCTGCCGTTGGGCAGAGGGAACTCTAGAAGAAGATCATTTGCACAAAGCGACACTTACACAACGTGACTTCACATTCGGGCTCATACGATGAAACAGCGAAGCCAAAGTGATTGCACGAACAAGTGAGCGTTGAGTGGGCCTCATCGCCATTGGTCGTAAGAAGCCCATGGCAGCAAATATTCCGTATGTCTATGGTGAGGATCAGTCTTGCCGCAGGACAGCCTCGACTCATTTTCCGAAATGCGGTCTTATTTTATTAGCCACCAAGGATTGGCGACGGACTGAGTTGCCTCCGGTCAGAATTTTCCTTTTTCGATTCTCTCCAATCGTGAGTCAAGTGCTTCGTCAAGGTTCAAACTGGCTGCAACAGGCTGCATTTGCCCAACCGAGCTGAAAAAAAATGTATCTCGAAATGACAACGCAACACTTTGTAGGACTCCCACCACAAACACAAAGAGCAACTGTGAGTGAAAAACTGCATTTAAAAAAATATCATTGGGCTTCTTGGACCAAAAAAAAATAAACAAACAAAACAGACAAGTGCCTTGTTTCATCGCCACAAAAAAAAGAAAACTGCCTTCTGGACAAATGTTTTCCAGCAGTTTCAACTCTGATGCCAAGCAACACAGCTAGCATTGATGTACCAAGCCACACCCTGCTGACAGGCCTCAGAAGAGGTTGAACCGATTCCAGGGTGTGCCTGCTTGAAAAATGCGATGCGAGTAAATGATGGACCTGAAGGCCTTACGACATGTATGCATGTACGTTGAACTTCTTACGCACCGTACGTAGTGCCAATCGGAGGTGCGGACACGAATTACAAAAAACAAACAAATCCCCTCTAACGTTATCTCAATTGCGATATCCAGTGTCGCGTCATGAGACCGAACAGCCGTTTGGAAGTCTTCTGCCCAAAAGTGCAACCCAACATGTTAGAGAACAGCGGGTGGAAGTGGACATAACAGAGCTACCTCTGAAATCCTTTCGGGGGGGGGGGGGGTGGGTGGCGATTTTCTACCTGTCCTGTCACTGCCAGTAATGAATGTCACGTGACAATTTAACTGACGGACTTCTTTTTAACACGTAGGCTTTCGCGACCAATATCATCCATAACAGTTTTTTTGGGTTAGATCGCACAAATATATAAATGTGTCATTAAAACTCGCCACCACTCGACACAGCCAACTAGTAAGGATTGTCACGTAAACAGAACATGACAATTGGTCACTTGTATTCGCAGCCTTTACAAGGAACGAAACAGTTAGACTTCTTCACAAATCTGGCTATAGCCTGATGAAGCTAGTTGTAATTACTGGCGAAACGTCGTACTCAGATTGTAAATGTTGTGGCTTGGCTCTCCAACACAACCTGTGGTGCTGTACTAGTGACGAATTGGCATGTTCTGTTTACGTGACAAACCTTATTAGTTGGCTGTGTCGGGTGGTGGCGAGTTTAACGACACATTTATAGATTTGCGCGATCTAACAAAAAAACCCCTCTATTATGGATAATGGACTTCTTATGGATAATGGACAACTATTTATTTTTTCTTTTATTGCGATATCACAGACACTTGTATTTTTTTATTAATGTGTCACTGTATTTATCACAAGACTGCACATAACATATATGTAAGAATGAGTCACTGATGTCATTTCATGATTGGGGTGGTGATATTGCAGAAAGCGTGACTCATCACTGAACGTCTGCGAGTACAAATGGCAGTCAAAGGCCAAATCAGCCAGCCCATCGGCCCACGGAACAGTGCCTCCCCCACTCTTCTGTAAACACGAGGATACTAGACTTTGACTCAACTTTTCCCTGCAAGTTAAATCCACATTGACAACTCTCGCCAATTCCGTGATGACTATTTAAGGTGCCTTATGGTGCGAGCGAGGCTACGTTGTGGCCGACAGAGTTCGGTGCAGACAATCCACCGCTGTGCTACGGCACCATGCTCCCACATTTACGCTTTCCGCCTTCTCCAACTCGCACGGACCAGCGTGGTAGACTATTGTCAAATAACTCCCGGGACCCGCACGGAATGTGGAGGCCTTCATCCAGCGGTGAATTGACAAAGAGGGCTGTACATACATGTGCCCCCCCCATGCTACATAAAGTGTACGTTCCGTGTATACATCTGCTGATTTCAATCTACAATTTACATGTTGCGTTTGCAATGTGGCACATTAGTGGCACTCACTTCAGCCCTGTGCCCAGCTCATCGCAGCACACGGCCACATTGATTGGAAAAAAAAGAGTGTGGTTCGTGTACTATACACGGTTTGAGCAAGTTTTGGGTAAGGGTGACCGGATACTCACAGCATCTGACGGGTGCTCTCCAGCTGAGCTGGGTCCAGGGCCGACCCCGTCAGTGCCGAACCGCGGTCCACTGAGTAGTCCGTGTTCTGCGCATCCTTGGGTTCCCCCGGGTACGGCCTGTCCTCCAGAAAACCCTGCGAGTGCTCCTGCACACGCACGGGCAGCGATATTTCACGATTAGTCACGTCGCACCGTCCAAGCAACCACGCCACGGTCTTGCCGAACAACAAACCATGCCACAGCCATTCGGTGCAACGATGCGTGCCGTGCCACCTTATCCGTTGCACCGATAACAATGCTACACGACGCCATGCCAGCCCGCATCATGCCACACCACCTTAACATACCACGGCCTTGCTGAACAACAAATCATGCCACAGCCATTCCGTGCAAGAATGCATACCATGCAACCTCACCCCAATCCACAGAAAACCAGACGACTCTGCACGATGTCACCCCGCATCACACCACACCACCCCTAACCATACCACGGCCTTGCCATCCCAGAGAGCACACCGTGTCAAATCGCCCACCACCCAGCAGTATAAAAGGGTACACCATAGTCAGTCAATCGGCAGGTCATATGCGTTGGGGTAAAGTGCGCTCCAACCTCTTCCTAGACGTGGAAGAGTAGGCCAAAAAATACCCCCTAGAGTGGTTCTCAAGAGCTCCCTCTATTGAAGTACCTTCGGCTACGCAGTGCCGTGAGCGACCATATTCCGGACTGCACCTTGATCTTTTACAACTATTATTTTAGGCCGTCCGCACGGACATCCTTACACTAATATGTGTATCCATGGCTCACCATGTTGAAGAAGGCCGTGTCCAGGTCGTCGATACAGGTCAAGTACTCGTCCTCGTGCAGGATGGAGGGTGCGAAGCTCCTGCGGTTTGGGTTAGGCTTGGAGAGCTTTCCATCCCACTCCGTGTGGCCCTGCAAAACAGCGCGCCGTTTCAGTATAAAAAAAAAGTCCATTACCACTGTGAGCGAGATCACATGCGTCGATTATTATGAATCACGGGAATGACCACAGCCGCTTGTTAATCCACTGCTGGCTGGATGAAGGACCCATGTGCTGTATCTATCACGGAGGTTGTTTTGGCCGTACTTCTCCCGTGCGGGTTAGCGGAGGGAGAGAAGGCGAAGGATCGGTTCAGGCGTCACTCGCCATTCAACAACCGCTGTAGCGTCGGGGGCTGAGCACCCCCACCCCGCCCCTCCCCTGCTAAGGGCTCACCCCCCACTCCACCCCTTCTAAATTCTTCAAGTAAAAAAAGATGTTGGTACAGCCCTTTTCTCCTAAGAGCTACATCAGAATGCATCGTAGACATGCGTAGATCGTATCGTTACTCATTCCGTTTTAGCGTTTGACATTTGTTTAAAGTTTGTTCAAGGCTTACCGTGTCGTGCCCCCCCCACCCTGAGTTTTTTTTCGAGTCCCCCTTGTAACAAGGTCACACCATAGGTCTATCGCCACTGACGTTGTCCTGTGGGTCAATTGGCCTTTAGCCATGGGGCTGTGGAATTGTTATCACTTTTTCAGAATTGTCAGCACTGATGAGCACTGCCCAACCAAACGATACTGCATGAAAACAAAACCTTTACTAAATATATCCTGCTACTCCAAACAATCGTAATGAGAAAATAAAAAATGGGATGCTCCAATGTGGCCAAAATTTAAAACATGTGTGCACAGCCTCGTAAGTGCTGATTAGAGAAAGTTTACATCTCCGGTGGGATTTGGAAGCCAACCTCAGTGTTTGCCATTGGCTGAGGCATTTTATTAACCAAATGGGGGGTGGGGGGGTAGTTTTAAACAAACAGATGTTTTGTAATTATGTCCCATGATGACCCAGAGATTTATTTTCAGACAGTGTATGGTAGGCAAAATTTTTCCCATGTAATGTCCCACCCCCTACATTTTTTCGTGTGTGTTCGACAAAAAATTATATTCCCAGAGTGGGTGGGGGAATGTTCCTTCACAAGAAACAGATCCTGACCCCTCTCAGGACCAAACTGGAGCCAAGCCAGCCGGGAACTCCAGCCAGTAGTTATCTGCTTCATTCGGACTGTTTGTAATCAGCCATAAATAGCCCACATTGCTGCTCCCTCTTTTAACCGGGATGACCTCAGAACCAGTCATGACATCATGGAATCACAGCGGCATAGGCTGGCATCCAGGCATTCATCTCTCACTAAATATTTTCCACGTCTCTGGTAGACTGCATTAGGTGGCATGTGATGCGCAGCCACAGCCATTCCATGTATTGACACGCAATTATTTGCTGAAAACATGTTGATATATAGAGGACCGCAGAGCTTGGCCAATTGTTGCTAATGGCTCACTACCTAGCTGTCTTCCCGCATATATGTGGTTCCTCAGCGATTGTGAGATGAAATTTGGCATAAACGTCGCTATGAAAAAAAAATTGTTAACAGATATACCGGACGTGATGCGCCGGTGTGTTCATATTTTCCAGGTCACTGGTCTGGATAAACCCGATTGAAATGAAGCCCTGTGTCATCAATCTGTTAAAATATCCTCAAATACAATTTACCAAGGCTTCCTGACCACCGCTCTCTGATTCTGCATTGCCATGATCACAGGGAAGGGTGCTTGCTTTGGTTTGCCGCTTGGTGAAGTATTGTCAAATAACCCCCCCACAGCCAGCATGGATTTATCATAGGGCTGTTCATGCACACACAGCGATCCCACGAGCTGATGGCTAAATATATTTCATGAAGTGAACCGAGCCCATGGAGCCTCTGCGTTTTATGCCATGAGACCAAATCCCAGCTCTGACCCTGGGTTCGTAACGCACGCCTGCGTTACGAGTTTGTGGTGTCTCTCTCTCTCCACGTGGTCGCATGGATTTTTTCACCGGGTCTTCCGGTTTTTCCCTAAATATTTAGAATCGTGCTTTTACATAATTTAGATTATTTGGCGACTTTAAATGTCTACATGATGAGCCACTTCGTTGAGCTTTCATTTGTGGCCAGGTTGCTTAAAAAAAATGCTAACTAATATCTCAGTGGGCTCTACCTGGTCAAATAAAAATTGCTCATTTAAACTAGTTTATTACACATTTATAAATAGCGTGATCTAACCCCAAAAAGTTTATAATGAATAATATTGGTCGCGAAAGCCTACGTGTTAAACTATTTTATTTAACACCAGATAACAGATTCTATGAATCAAGTGAGACCAGTACTGCCAAGTAAACTGCCCATGTGCTGATGGGTTTGCTTTATTGATGCCCTCAATCTGGAGCTGCCTTAACCACACATAATGTGCGGGGGCTCCCTGCTCTGCTCAAGGGAGAGAGTGACTCTTTTGATGATGATCTGCGATGAAGTTAAGAACTAAACACAGCTGCTCCACTGGTACAAGAATGCCAGAAATCCCGTGGGTGCAAGTAAAAAACTTTTAAAACCTTTTCGCAAGCTCCGTTGATCGACTTACGTATGGGTATGATCGACAGTTGCCTGTAGTATTATCGCTACTACTGTTATTAACCGACACGATTTCAACTCAGCGGTACTGCTCAGCGGCCGCTGCGTTTTCTTTCTCGCCGTGGTGGGCCCGGTTCCCAAAGACGCACCCGGAGGAGGGCGGCGGCCGCCTTGAGGCTGAGTTTCGGGCCGGAGTCGCGGGTCCTGCCCGGAGTGACTCCGCGCCCACTGTAGCCGGAGCGGTAGCTGCCCATCGATGCGAGCGAGATCGCGCCGGGGCTCACGGGCGTTGGCGGCACGCTCACGCTGTCCATGTCGTCAGCCACGCGGAAGGCTCGCCCCCGGGCCAGCGGGTCGTAAACCTGCAACACCGTCGCCGACACCACAGAGAGGAGAGAGAGAGAGACCTACGTCGTAAAACAAACACGCGGTGTAACTCCGTTTCGTGCCTACCACGTGTAAATAAAATAGACTTTTAGTCGCCGGCTTTGCGGGCCAACATCCACGAGCTTCTACGTCGTAAAGTTCACTCGAGCACGAGGTGACGAAGTGGGGGGACGCGGAGGTCAGGAGGTCGTGGGTCGAATGGCCGGTAGCCGTGGGTGGTCTTGACCTCCTGTTACGCCCCCGAGCAGGTTTAGGAAGGTCACAGATAGGACGGCATTGTAACGGAACAAGCGCGCCGGAGGTTACGACCTGATTAACGACACACAGGCACGCGTTATTGGCCCCCCAGGGGTCTCGTAGCCGGCACAATGTGAACGGGACCGACAGTAATGAGACGGGGTTCAGTTTGTTAGCGAGGACACACGCAGCTACAAGGGTGTAAATTTCAAGCCGGTTGATCCACATATTGCTCAGGTGGCCCTCTTTCCAGAAGTAAAAAACGAAGTGTTATTTTTCAAATTTAATTTTATGTGTACAGGTCTGTTTTACAGTAATTTGTTGGTTTAAAGGGTTTCAACAAGATTGACATCGAATAAAAATGAAACACATCGGTGAGCTATTTATTTTCGTGTAAACCTTTATATTACCGTTAAATATAAAAAAGTAGAATGCCAAGAAATGTGGTTTATTATTGCTATCTGATTAAAGTGGAGTCAATCACGATGCGTTTAATGCATTTCTTTCAATCGCATCAACACCTCCTCACCCCGCAGTTAACTCTTCCAACGACACCGATCAACGTTCCCTCTTTAAACTTGCAGATCTTACTGCTGCTTACATTAATGCGTGTGTCCGCCATTAAAGATGTACCTGATAGAACCGAAAAGCGCAAGGGCCTTCAACGGGGGAAGAGAAGTGTGAATGGGAAGTGCAGGAAATACAACGGCATGGCTTCTCTGCAAAAGCTGTTGCCTTTTCTCGCCGATCCGATGATGACATTCCACGGCCGGCGGCTCGTGGACGCTACGCGAATAACCGCAACCTAAACTATTTCTTTCCTTTCTGAATGTCAGCAAGATCAACACAATATGTTTCTTTCTGTAGGCGAGTACAGCTGTTGTCTTAACACTTGCGCAGCCCGCCGTGACACAAAAGCCTCACTGCAGGCAAAGACCAGTTGGGCATTCATCACCAAATGTCACCGGAGCTAAAATTAAGAACGCTTTGTTGATGAAAAGAACGCACAACAATGGTCGTTTGAAAGTGTTTTATGCTGTAATAAAAACTCGCTTTTACGTCTCTTTTTCATCTGAAAGGGAGTCTGTTGGTGTGCATCTCACTGATCTCTGGAGGAAACCTGGACTTTGACCCGAGTGCTGGGTTGGCGTTGGGTGTAGTGTTCACAAGTATGATAACATTATGAAGGTTTGGTGGTTAGGGGCCGTCCATAAATGACGTCTCCCGATTTTGGACGATTTTTGACCCCCCCCCCCTTCGTCACAAAAAGTCAGACCCCCCCTCAAATATGACGTCACAAAGCTCTGCCCCCCCCCCCCCCAAATAAAACATGCTTCAAATCGCTTTAAACTATTGTCATTGTAGTGCATATTTAATGTGGCGCTGCACTCTGATGTTGTAGGAGAAAACATTTATTCAAAAGTCTATTTAATTAAGTAGAACGTGTTGTCTATATTGATTTAAAGTTGCGCATTTTGATGTGACGTCACATTTCTCAAACCCCCCCCCCCCACCCTCGTCACACATCGTCACAAATGTCTGAACCCCCCCCCCCTAGGTGCGTGACGTCATTTATGGACGGCCCCTTATACACACGGTGGCAACTGACTCATTGTTTTGAAATTTCGTGAAGGTTTTTTGGGGTTTCCCCCCCCCCCTGCCCCGCTGTAAACGCAGGAGCTGATGTTTTGTTTTATCCGCTGCTGTGCCCGAGAACGCAGGCGAGAAGTGGCCACGGGCACACGCAGGCCAGGCACGGCACACGTTGTGCAATTCTCAAAGCGACCCAAGTCGTTCACGAATCGCGAACAACAACAACAAAAAGCCGAGATTGGAGGAGCACGTAACACTCCTTGTGAAATCGCACAACACACTGAGGTCACACCGGCTCGTAATCACACGACAGGGAGCGTGATTATTATTATAATGATGAAATCAAACTCTGGCCCTCGAACTACGCGCATCACCCATATGGCCACCCTCACAAAGCGTCGTGCGCCCCGGGGGCTAATCGTCGTCATCGGCGTTGGGGAGTAACGTGTGGCAAGTGATGGATTACTGTAATCACCTCCACAAAGCCAGGTGGTAATTCCCCTATTTGCATGAGTAATAGTACTTCCTTTAATGATAATGTTCCGGTTGAATGCGTTTATGTTCATTCTCATCTTTTGACGACATTTTTTTTAATGATCGCGAAAACCTACGAAATGTGGAAAATCGTGACGTCATTAAGCCTGTTCGGAAGAAGATGATTGCGCAAGAATATTTCCAAATTCTAGATTTGAAGCTTTCGTGACTGTGTTCGACGTGGCGTAGGCTACGAGCGGGTAGTGTTGAGCGGTGTGGGTGAGAGGGGGGGCACCTTCTGCATGCCCACGAAGAACGGCGGCGGCGTCTCGGCGCTGGCGAGCGAGATGGAGTCGTGGTTGTGCAGGTCCATCTCCTTGCGGAACTGCGCCTTCAGCTTGCCCAGCCGCCGGTCGCAGTGGTGCAAGCCTCGGCGCTGCCATTGCTGCCAGGCCTCGCTCTCCTGCGCCAGGCCGAACCACTCGGCCAGGCCGCTACGCCGAGAAAGACGGAGCGTGTCAGCGAGCAGCGAGTGGGAATAGGCTCTCAACTCTTCACTCTCCAAACTTGATTTGAAGCTTCCACTCGCCCTTTCTCTCTCTGACTCTCTCTTACCGCAACGCTACAGGTCGCCTACGCCCGGTGAAGAGATCTATTTTGGCTGAGATGGTGGAAAGAATCATAGTTTATTTCACCAATAAATGTTCCCTCATCACAACTGCAACAATTTTATATGTATGATCAGTAATTACAATGGGACTTTATGATAAAATACTCCACGAGTTTTTTGGTTTTCGTGTATTTTTTCACAATAAATTTAATCGGGCCTAATACTGTAGTCAGATATATTGCATCGTGCTGGCCATTTCGTAAACAAATCATAGTTGTCTCTATGCTCAAGCAAACTAGTGCCACACTCATTTGGCATCGGAGTGATTATCATCTGGTTGGCAACATTTTATTCAAACACTTTTTTTTGCTTTCGACCAATTTTATTCCAGTTGTGCTATCGGCATCACCAAAGTGCATCACCTCATGAGATAGAGAACAGCCTGTGGGAGGAGATATTACCGAACTGCTTCTAAGAACCCTCCAAGTGACCTCTTTTATCCCCACACTCAGAACACTCAACCTTGCCATGCCATCCTGCAATATATATCATGAAATGTCACATTAAAGTCAAACCGAAATGTTTAATTCTCAGACCTGGACATCTGTGTATAAGTATGTGAAAAGCCAAATGTATTGATGTTTTTGCTTGTAGTTATTTGTGCCTGGGCTGAAACCCGTTAACTCTCGAAAACTTGAGAACTGGATTTAATCGCGGGAATCTGAATCCTCTGGATTCGAACCCAGGCCCTCGGAGACACCAAGCTCAGTGCTGTGACCCCTAGGCCATTCAAAACCTTGTTTTAATTGCGTGCTGAATAGCACCACCTGGACAGTCCTGGGCCGCTCCCTTCACCAACCCACACTGACGAGCGTGGGTGAAATATGGTCAAACAACCCCCAAGATCGCACTCGCGTGGGAAGGCCCTCATCCAACAGTGGATTGACACAAAGGGCGGTTCGTGCGCCAATAATTGTAAAGCGATGGTGGCAGCTTCATTTTGGTGAAAGCAATGAGGCACACATCAAGCCGTACGGCTTTAGATTTTTTTGGCGATGTTTACGCCAATTATATAAAATGAACACCGTGTCGCGTGTGCAATGTGAATATTCGCCGGGGCTTAAGCTAGGACCCCAGTTCATTTCAAGTTGCTGCAAAGGTCACAAGAGGAATGCACATAATTGCCAGTGTAATGCCAATTCCACAGTCAGCAAATGAATTAGTTTCATTTTACTGCGACCACATGGAGCCCAATCCCAGTACGTGCCGTTTCGTGCTTGATTTTGTAGAAGTAAGGTAAATAAGGTACAGAGGTTTACATTCATGCCACATCCAACATACACAAGGCCTATTAGGAATCGAAGGAATTGAAATCCGATTACATTATATGGAAAATACTTGATGATCCACATAGCAATGCGCCTAAAGCTAGTCAAGAAAAGTCCACATTCCTATGACGGGATGATGTGGTCTTTCAGATACCCACTGCTGACTTTTATTGGCCTCAGAAGGATGATAAGCTGAGTTGAACCACGCCCGGATTGAGATTTGAAACCTCCGTTTCTTTTTATTTACGTTTTCTTTTTTCCACAACTATATTGGCATCATGTCATGCGCATGGAAAAATAAATTGGGAACTCTGCAGCCTCGCAATGTCATGTGTTACATGAGGGACCCCCATAGATACTACTATAACCAAACAAAACTTCTTTAAAAGTATCTGTTACTATTCTTTTTTTATCCACACTCTGTGCATACATTGTAATGTCCTACAAAGAGTGTTCATTGCACATCAATAAAAAACAATAGTCGATTTCAGAGCTGAATGAGCCAAATTAAGTGAAAACAAGATTCCATATGACAATTATTTTCGTGCACTTACTGTTGATCAGGCCTAGATCACGAACTCACTGAGCTCCAGAACCAGTATCATCGTGGGTGGCCACCCAGGACCCAGGATCCTCAGCGATGCCAGCTCAGAGCATTGACCCCCTGAGTCATCCTGCCACATCGGCATCGTGAGCCGAGTGTGCTCTGCCACAGGGTGAGATTACGAACTCCGGCGGAGTGTTTATTCAAGTGGGGGTACCTTTGGATTCTTTGGCCGATGGAAGGGGGCCTCTGGTAGTAGGGATGCGGGAACTCGTACAAGCCAGGGAAGATCTTGCTCGGTGCCAGGGGCAGGCCAGGGCTCTGCCCGTACCCGAGGCGATTCAAGTGCTGCGAAAGAAAGAAGAAGATGAAGGCCAAAACATTCTAGATTTGAAGCTTTCGTGACTGCAAGGATTCATACTCTTAGGTTTTTTTGGTAAGTCACGTAGGTAAAACATCAAAATTAATGAAAATAAATTAAAACAAAAAATCCCGACGTTTCGGAGGCAACACAAGTCTCCGTTTTTTTCAGGTGGGACCGTCACAGCCGAATTAGCTGCATCAAGTGAGGCAATGATTCAAGATGTAATCCCTTATAAGCAAGTGACTTACCGAAAAAACCTAAGAGTATGAAGGCCAAAACACACAACTTACTTAATCGCGCGTTTTTTTTACTGACATTTTTTTCAGAAAAGTTGACGATCTGGCTGAGTTTGGGATGCTTGCGGAAAAATATTGAAATGTCTGAGGTCAAGAAAATATGTTTTTGTAAGAGACGTTACAAACTGCCTGCACTCCCCCGCAGTGCTGCGGCCTGAAACGTCCCGAAACCACTCCCGAAAAATGCACTTTTACAGCTAAAAGGCAAAATAGTTTTAAAATATTTACTGCAAAGTGTCTAAAAGTAAATGTTCTGCAAGTATAATGTACATTTGATGAATCTTATTGCGAGAGGACGATCATTTCCTGAAGATACTGCGCACAGAAACCATTGGCTTATTGCGCGGTAATACGGTAATGGATGGATGACGAACAGAAGATATACACAGATCACATTGAAATCTCATCATTATCTCTGATGTTACAATTGCTGCACTGTATTAAAAATGATCAAAATACGTTGCTTGAGGCCATGCAAATGTTGGCTGCAATTCGTAGCGTTTCTCGTGATGGAATGCGCACATGTGGCACAAACATTGCCAAAAGGGCAGAGAAAAGCAGTGCCTATTTGCGACGCCAAATGCATTATCAACAGCCTGGACGTCGCCATGCTTCACAATAGCGCACTGGAGATCCTTGCAAGTTGTTTTTTTTGTCGTGTGTCATTTACTCAATGTGCCTGCACACAAAAAAACCCCATTGCGAAGAGTGCCTGTAAAAGTCTAACTGAATCTAAAAGATTGTAATCGGAAACGCAGCACGTGGGGCTGCCCGTGATTAACTCGAGAATAACGACTCTGAAATCCGGCACTTCGGTCGTGATCGAACCGGCATTGGGAAGTTCTTCGTCCAGTGATGGATTGATAATAAAAGCCTGGAAATGAATACACGTTTTAAAAAGGGCCTTTCAAATTTGGTCATCTCAAAGCGACTATACAGAACATCGGAGGAAAAAATAAACGTAATAAAAAAACACTGAAAAAAAATCTAGGTTATGTACCACAAGCTTGCAAAAAAAAATTGGAGACATCTGTTGGAGGGACACAACTTGAAAGCACAGTGGGAATAATATGCAAAGGAGGCATGCTCACAAACAGCAGGAAGGCACAACTCCACTCATGCCTTGCATGCATGTCACGTGATCACCACATCGCATGTACTGTGCAATACTCTCAGCCTTGTCCAATCCACCAGCTCAAAAGAACTGAACGTCTTGGCTACGTCGTTTAGACCACCAAACTCGACGAATGAAAAACGTGGTCATCCCATCAAATCGCAGTATTTTCTTGCGTGACGATGATGATGATCATCATCATCATCAGCCATGGTCAATCCACTGCTGGATGAAGGCCTCTCGATCCCGCCACCACCTCTCATGATCCTACAATGGAACAATCAAGCCAGCACCTGCGCACGAATTGATATTCGTTGCTCCATCTCCTCGGTGCACGTTCTCTCTTGAACGCATTCCACTCCTTGGCTGCCACTGCGTTATCATTCTCGACCACCGGCCATCGTACCCTTCGAAGCGACGTGTCCTGCCCGAGCCCACTTACTCTCCTGTGGTGGCATTGTTTGAAATACAATATATGCGTTGAGATGTGTTTTTGTCAGTGCCATTTGGAACGAAAATTGTGCAAATGCGCTGGCTAAATGAGCCGGAGGAATGTGTACCGCTGGCTGAGGTCACCCTGCATGCACCTCCCTGCCGAACGAGGAGGGCGTTGTCACCCGCAATTGTGTGCAAACGGGTCGCGGCGAGGCTAAGGAGTCTCGAGGAGACGGCAGCAGCGAGTGGGGAAAGTCAGACTGGGGCATTGTTTTGCGAGAAGCGGCGCAGACGACGTCTCGCGCGTGAATGTCACTGCCGCCCACACCCTGTCTCGGCCGCGGCTTTGTCACGACGCAATTAGGTAATTCCCTGCCTGCTAAAGGGGCAATCATCTGCCAGGAGGATCACCCGCGCTTTGCGAAGACGACGCGCTTGCCTGGTTTGACTCGTATCAACGTTTCCACTCGCACCTTAAAACGCTGTTGGAGGATAGGTGGAAGATACCAGAAAGTAAATTTTCCTTCCAATTTTTTTTGTCCTTATTAGGTCCGTGGGCCTCAGTGCAGGTGCACTGGCTGTAGACTGGATCTTCGTTTAGCACGTTTGGCTACGTCCGGTGCAAAAGAAGTTCAACATCCATACAGACTGGATAGTCACGACACTGTAAATAAGCTACAGTGAGTGGCTACCAGCTCTTTGCAAGTTCCTTAGGATAAACAACTCCATTGCCACACACCCGTCCATGCAGAGAGAAGCTATCCCAAGAAAGGGTAATGACTGATTAATGTTTAAGTCTGAGCACTGGGCATTTTGCCTTTGGTTGTGCTTCTTTTGTAAGCATCATTAGCTACGTATCACTTAACAAAAAAGCCTCTTTATTAAAAATAAAGGGTAAAAAAAAACGCAATAGATACAACCACAATTGTATAATGGATGAAAAAAATGTGCAAATTCTTCGTGTGAACTTTACAATGATTTGATATGCCAGGCTGTTACAATGTCTTCTGTTGAAACTCAGTTTTGGCAACGTTCCGAGGCTTGTGAATAATAGAGCGGGGGGGGGGGTGTTTCATTTCCACGTGCTGTAATTGAGCGAGACCTATGAGCTGTCCCCTGTAAGTGGGGATTTACTCGATGGCATCATCTGGAGTGGCGGTGGTTTTTTGTGTGGCGAGCACGTGGGATCGCAGGTGTGGCGGTGATCGAGGTGTCGGTGCTCTTCCGCTAAGCAGCAGCAGCAGCAGCAGCAGCAAAACGTCGTACTCAAATTGTCAATGTTGTGGGTTTACTCTCCAACACACTGGTTAGTGCTGAAGTAGTAAACTTATTAGCGCGTTTTGTTTACGTGGCAAACCTTACTAATTGGCTGTGTCGGGTGGTGGTGGGTTAACGACACCTTTTTTTTTTACGGATCATCAATGTAAAAGTTGACGAAGAAAATGTAATAAAATCTGACGAGTTAAAAACTTTCATACTATGTGATTCGTCATGGTACACATACAGTGACAGTGGTATCTGGCTCAATTGAGGATGGGAGTTAATTTCCTGTGGACAGCCCTGAACCAGAGGCGGAAATTCGCCATTCACATGGCGGGCACTGTTGACACGTGCAGCAGTAGGGTTAGCGAAATGCTCGCTCGCTTGAAATTGCAAAATGAAACAATACCATTAAGTCTCGTCTATCCAGATAGCACATCGTATTTGTTTTTCATATTTCCAGTGAGTTTGCACGGCGTTATGTATTATTATTATTATTTATCCCAATTACTTTATTATATTATAGGCTTATTCACTTACTCTAAGTGAATAATTTGGCGATACTGCGTTGGCAGTGGTGCGCGATTCATCAACAACACTGTGGCTTTAAAAGGAACAGTGAATCATCGGCAACGTTGAGGGCAATGTTCCTTTTTCATGGCACGCTAAGAGACCAGGCCTCTTTGGCCTCTCGAAACAAACTTTTTGATTTTATTTGAAAGGCAGTGCTATCAACGGAAGTGTCGATATATCTATTTATTTATTGAAATATGAAATTAACTTGCATTGCATATGTGTTGCTCTTGCATTTGTACCTCTGGCATCTATTACAAAAGTGGCTTTTTTCTCTCTCTTTGTCTATAAACTCTCTCACCTGCTTCTTAATTCAGCTCGATGACTGATTTTCACCGCTTTATGTACGTGCGGGGAGACAAGTTTCATCTTGAGTGCGATGCTAAATTGCATCCGCGGATGGTGTCACCCAAAACACATCGCTGAGTAAGCCGAAGGGAAACCACAACTATTGTCGCGTAACAAAAACCAACAACGCCTCCGTCAATAACACCGTGGCCTTAAAGGGAAACAGTATACGGGAGGCGGCGTTTCGGGCAACGGTTCTTTTTCACAGGTGACAGACGGGCCAGAGAGAGAGAGGTCTGGTCCTCTCTTATGTGCTCTGAATAATGAGTTATGCCTTTAAGGACACGCTGGCTATTAAACAAAGTAGCTAGCCACGGTGGATGAGAGTGAGAGTAGATGGGTGATGGAGAAAAAATGAACCCGTAAAAACCAAGTTTTTCACTATAAATCCTTTATATGCGTGGCGGCTAAAGTCCTCTCGTCCTCTGGCTTGAGATGGCTGCCACCTATGGGTCAGATGATTGCCTGCCACCATTAAGCAATTGGTAATTAAATATAAAAAAATTTCCCTAAAAAGTGTAAAAATTTGGAAAAAAATTTTCACGAAAATTAATTGTCACGCACAACGAGTCTGTGTGCAAAAATGTCAGCTCGATTGGATCACGGGAAGTGGTTAAAAAACGACCGAAAGATTTGCACGGTCGTAAGCGCGCAAGCAAGCAAGCAAGCGAACTTAATATAAAGGATTTAAAAAGAGTGAGCGTGCGTGCGGGTCAGCGGATGGGCGGGTGAATAGACGAGAGAGAGAGAGAGAGTTGACGAGTGAGAGAATGAACAAACGGACGAAAACGAGTCAGTGGGTGGGTGAGTGAGTGAGCGTGTGTGTTAGCGATTAAATGAACGCGTGGGTAGGTTATTAAGGTCAGCAGAGTCGCACCCCCCAGTCGTGCTATCAGTTATAAAGGTCACCTCGTGACACGGTGAGGATCACGCATCAGCGGGCTGAGCACAGGAAGTTCCGCTGCACAGAGGAAGGAAGAGGAGCACATTAACCAGGGATGCGACGGAGGAGAAACAAAAGGGGCAGGGAGTTGTCAGCTGGAAGAATTAAGAGAGAGGGGAAAAGGATAAACAGGAAAACGACCGCCGAAAAACAAATCGAAAATAAACTCGGGAGGAAGTTTCTGGCTTCTGCAAAGGTTAGATAGCGAGCGGGTGTTGCGCTGCCTGTGATCCTGGGAAACGTGAGAGTCACAACTATTTCGGGGACGATATTCCCTCTTAGCAAACGGTATCACGACTGTTGCTTTTCGTTTGCATTAATGCACAGCAAATGCAACAGCAAAAACACACAAAACGCTTTGATCATAGAAAGATTGGAGATAAAATAGGTAACATGAATCGTTTTTTGAAACCAAAAAACTCATTAGTGCCAGTGGTATAAATGATGATACAAATGCAATTGTGCTGTAGCGCGGAGATCTCTCAAGAAGTAAAGGTTTGTTTAATAATTTCCAGCCCAGTATCAATCTACCACTGGACGAGGGCCTCCCCATGCCGTTGCGGTAATGAGAGCTGTTTGCCGTGATTTGTGCCAATTATGTGTGCGCAACCTCTACGTCTTATTTCTCACAGAGATTGCACTGGAGCACAATGCGATGTGCTGTCTAACTTTGTGCGGCGACGGTGCTGAGACCATGGTGAGGTCTCAGTCCACCAGGATCACCGATTCGTCCCATCCACGCGGCGTTCATCTACCGCGCTGTGGATCTCAACAACGCACTCACCCACCCACTCACTCACCCACTCACTCGCTTACTCACTCACCCACTCACTCGCTTACTCACTCACTCACTCACCCACTCACTCACTTACTCACCCACTCACTCACTAACCCACTCATTCACTTACTCACCCAATTACTCACCCACTCACTCACTCACTCACCCACTCACTCACCCACTCACTCACTCACTCACCCACTCACTCACCCACTCACTCGCTTACTCTCTCACTCACTCACCCACTCACTCACTCACTCACGAACTCACTCACTCACCCACTCACCCACTCACTCGCTTACTCACTCACCCACTTACTCGCTTACTCACTCACTCACTCACCCACTCACTCACTCACTAACTCACCCACTCACTCACTAACCCACTCATTCACTTACTCACCCAATTACTCACCCACTCACTCACTCACTCACTGACTCACCCACTCACTCACTCACCCACTCACTCACTCACTCTCTCACTCACTCACCCACTCACTCACTCACGCACTCACTCACCCACTCACTCACCCACTCACTCGCTTACTCACTCACCCACTCACTCGCTTACTCACTCACTCACTCACCCACTCACTCACTAACTCACCCACTCACTCACTAACCCACTCATTCACTTACTCACCCAATTACTCACCCACTCACTCACTCACTGACTCACCCACTCACTCACTCACCCACTCACTCACTCACTCACCCACTCACTCACTCACTCACTCACTCACTCACTCACTCTCTCACTCACTCACCCACTCACTCACTCACGCACTCACTCACCCACTCACTCACCCACTCACTCGCTTACTCACTCACCCACTCACTCGCTTACTCACTCACTCACCCACTCACTCACTTACTCACCCACTCACTCACTAACCCACTCATTCACTTACTCACCCAATTACTCACCCACTCACTCACTCACTCACCCACTCACTCACTCACTCACTCACCCACTCACTCACTCACTCACTCACTCACCCAATCACTCACTCTCTCACTCACTCACTCACTCACCCACTCACTCACTCACGCACTCACTCACCCACTCACTCAACCACTAACTCACTCACCCACTCACCCACTCACTCACTCACCCACTCACTCACTCACCCACTCACCCACTCACTCAATCATTCACCCACACTCACCCACTCCCCCACTCACTCACTAACCCACTCGCTCGCTTACTCACCCACTCACTCACCCACTCACCCACTCACTCAATCATTCACCCACACTCACCCACTCCCCCACTCACTCACTAACCCACTCGCTCGCTTACTCACCCACTCACTCACCCACTCACTCACTCACTCACCCACTCACTCACTCAATCACTCACCCACTCACTCACACTCACCCACTCACCCACTCACTCACACACTCACTCAATCACTCACTCACTCACTCACTCACCCACTCAGCCACTCACTCACTCACTCAATCACTCACCCACTCACTCAATCACTCATCCACTCACTCACCCACCCACTCACCCACACTCACCCATTCACTCACTCACCCACACTCACCCATTCACTCACTCACCCACTCACCCACACTCACCCATTCACTCACCCACTCACTCACACTCACCCATTCACTCACTCACCCACTCACCCACACTCACTCACACTCACCCATTCACTCACTCACCCACTCACCACACTCACCATTCAGTCACTCACCCACCCACCACACTCACCCATTCACTGACCCATTCACTCACTCACCACACTCAGCCATTCATCACCAATTCACCCACCCATTCACTCCTGCCACCATATATTTACGTTACCCAAATTCACTTAACCTTACTCAATTCAGTAAAAAGTTAAATAATCGAACACACTTTCAATGTTGCTGTTTGTGTCTGGCTGCTTGGCAGTTTGGGCCTTTGGGCCAGTGTTCAGCAACTGCGATTAAACTATCAACTATTTTTTATTTTACCAGGTAAGGCCCACTCAGCCTATATAGCTCTTAAAAACAAAGACATAGGACAAATGAGAGTGAGTCTCATTTAATGGACAGTATAGTGTTTGACCAGAAACAGTGTTTTCCAACAAAACGTTTTCTGTTAAAGGCAATTGACTAAATTGTCTTGACAAGTCCCGTGGCTTAACTGGATGACTTTTGTCCGTTAACATCTCGCAAAATGTGTTTAACAGGTCTAGCTGCCCGACTCTGCTGATGAGATCTAGAAGGTCAAACCCAGTGCCAAGGTTTGCCTATTTTAAACAAATACTGCCGTTAAACATTGATGCAGAAAGTCCACACGCTCACTCACTCACTCAAATTTTATTTTAATGTTTTACCTTTGTCTGTTTGTATATTCATTTGTGAGATATGGTTAAACGACCCCCAAGACCGATACAGTGTGGGGAGGCCTTCAGCCCGCAGTCGGTTGACAGAGAGCTGTAAACAAAACTAGATTTAATCCTCCATCAGAGCACATAATCAGTTTCTCTACAAATTGCAACAACAAAAACACCCATTTGCCCTGTATTATATGGGAGAACAAGCAAGTGAAGCAACTCTTCACGTTGCACCCTTCCGATTCTAAGAGATATTCACAAGCCCACCATACCCAAATTCACCGCGAGAATCCAAGCAGATTTGAGCCTGGCAAGTGCTTTGACGGGCAACCACCAAATCGTGCTTGCCCCCCCCCACCCACCACGTTCACCAACCTGCGTGGGGAAGTTTGGTTAAATTACCCTCAGGGTCCGCATGTCACGGTGGGGGGGCGGGCGAGGAGGATATCATCCAGCAGTGGATTGACAAGCGAGATGACGGGTTGTACATGTGCGTTTCTGCCAAGGCGCGTCGTCACGTGGTGCTGTCTTATTATCAGGGATATGATGATGATGATGCAAATGCTTCGGAGGCAAGGGCAGCAGGAAATGAGGACGTCTAAAAAAAGGAAACGCTGCTGAGCGGATGTTTTCTGGCTCTCGGACAACCCTGCTAAGTATAACGGGAGGAAGCAACCGAGCGCTTTGTAAAAATAAAACGAAGAACGCCAGGGGACTGATTCACGTTGCTTGAGAAAATGGCCGAAGCACGTCACCGTCGCCATGGCGATTTTCTGCGCTACTACTACGACCGAGTAGACGTTCACGGTTGTGCTGTCTCGTTCTCCGGTGTGTTTTCGGGGTTGTGTCGCGCGTCGGTCGGCATGTTGGCCGACGTTTCGCTCCACGCGCTGGGCGGGAGCTTCTTCAGTAACTGAATTGAGCAGTCAAGGTGTGTGTGTGTGTGTGTGCTGGCCTAACTCCCGGAATGCCTAACGAGACACATGGCCGGTGGCCGAGTATAGCCCCGCTCCAAAGACAACCGCTGCTGACTTCTTACAGAGCGGTACTCGTTTCACCGACCCTGTGAGGAACGATGACAAACAATGATGACCTACGATGTGAAACGGTGACCTTCCGGCTCAAGAGTTGGGCGCTCGCTGACACGATCGGCGCCGCACGGCTGGTTAACGACCTGCAACGGATGCTGTGAGCAGTCGACTCGCTTGGCCGATACGGCTGGCAGGCACGACCCTTTTGTCGCCTCGGTAACTTCCCGCCCGTGTGTCCCTTCTTGCCCCCCAAACCCACCACCCCCTCGCCCCACCTGCCGCACGCGTGGCGGCGGTGTTGCCAACTCCTCCAGTGCCAAACCAAGCCGAAGCCGAAGCCGATTCATTGGCTTTCTTAAAGCGATCAAAAATGTCACCGCCGGTCAATGCATCGAAGAGTCCACATTTTGATCCTTAATGTGTACACACACTCACACACACACCAGGGATCGTTCCAAAATCCGCACAATTTTATCTGCGGTGAGAGTCGCTATATTAGTCACTAATAATTTTGCTGCTACGGAGAAACCCCCCCCCCCCAAAAATCGTCGCTCGAGGCTGCGACAAAAATCGCCAGTTTTGGCGGCGGCACCGGCACCGGCCCCACATCCCTCCGGCCCCGCATCGCCGCGGCCGCTTACCGGGAGCACGGGAGAGTCCTGTGTTGGCGGCGGGATGTTGAGCAAGAGCCCAGGAGGCTTCTTCCTCTGCAGTCCGCTCATCTGCTGAGGGATCTCCATTGCCAGCTCCGATGGTGGTTCGCGCCTGGCCGGGAGTGAACAACAGCGCGAGAGCAACACGTTCGCATTAGGGGTTTGCGCGCAATGGGACCACACACACGTATGCGCATCTCAGAATCAGAATGTTTCATCAACACTGGAGGAATCCGATGAGCTATGAAGCTCTTTTTCACAAATGTCCAGCAGGGCCCGGTCAGAAAGTTATGACAACAACGAACAATACAGAAACACGATAGGAGTGCAAAGTATATAAAGAAAAGCAAATCATATTCTTCGGTTCTTTCGGTAAAGTCACGTAGATAGAAAAAATCTAAGTAAATGAAATAAAAACTACGACGTTTCCATCACAACACAAGCGATAGTTTTTATTTTATTTACTTGATTTTTTTTCTATCTACGTGACTTTATCGAAAGATCCAAAGAATATGAATTCCTGCAGCTACGAAAGTTTTAAGTCAAAATGTAAGCAAATCACTTTACAAAATATGCAAATAAAACTAAATTAGTTTTTAATCTTACCAGGAAAAGCCCAATGAGGTATTCACTTATTTTTCAGAAGCAACCTGGCCACAAATGACAGCTCCACAAAGTGGCTTATCATGTGTGGACATCTGAACCTTATGGCGGGACCCCGGGGTCCCATAAGCCCCCGGCTCTCGCATGAACTGCGTTGCGACGTCATTTTATATCTGTTGAAGACGAACGACACGGCAATCTATTCCTCTCGACGAGCTCTACACGATGCGCTAATCAAAGTTTCAAAATGTTGTTTCTTCTGCGCATTCGTCCTCGCTGCTGCGCTTGGACGACACGACAACAGAATGATCCGCGCCAGGCGGGTCGCGGCGTTTATGTGCGCGTTGGGACGGAGTCGCCGAAAAGAAATTCACTAATTACGATTTTGACTTCCGTTTATTCGGGACCCCGGGGTCCCGCCATCAGGTTACATTTCATAGCAGCAAAATAATCCAAATAAGCTGGCAATAAACAAAGGCAAAGATCCCCATGTGTAGCCGACATTGACTGATGGGGAAGGTTGGCACAGCGCCGAGCGAGGTGGTGGCGTGGCCAACCCCACGCACAGCCGAGTTTGTTTCCCCAGTGCTGATGATTACACTCCAGACAAGGTAATCATTTGAGGCTAATTCGACCTAGGGGGGAGGCCCAAGGCAGATTCATTTTTCAAGATCAACACTTGCTACCGATGTTAGCCGTGGCCAGGATTCGAACTCAGGTTGACGGCTTTGAGGCACAGTGCACTCAGAACGGCGCCACTCCTCAACCCGCAAGCAAGGTAGAGGCATTGAAAATGATCACAACTCATTCGACGCATGTATTTTAGACACGCACTATTTTAATTGACGATCCAATGAATCATTACACCAATGATTTCACAGCACGATAACAATCTTTGGAACTGCATGTCATTTTGTCACCGTGATTTGTAAGATTTTGACCTTCTTAACATGTTTTTATTATTATTATACTGACGTGCGCTGTAATGGGTTGTTGGTTCGTCATTCTTCGTGGGGCCGTGACATCTGGGTTCTTCCACGCACACCATTGTCTCAAACACAAACTCGACGCGAAAACGAAGAAACTTTCTGTTGACCTTTGGGACTTTAGGACAGGAAACTTGTGCCTCAAAAGTAAAATCTGTCGACTGATGACTTTAACACACGACTGGCAAACCTGTGCATGCCATCCTTGGCCAATAATCCTGTAAAACATTTCACGAGCTGCTTCACAGAAAACCTGGATACTCAGCTGGGGAAATGTTGCTATCAACGCAGAACATAGCTCTCCACCGATGTGTTTTTGGATTGTACCGTAAGCAGAGCAGCTGCTAATGATGATACCTCTGCCGCTAATGATGATGATGTCGCCGATGATGATGATATTTAATTTCAAAAAAAGCTGCCGAACAACATCATGCAGTAGAATCCAAAAAACACATCGGAGAGAGCTAGACAGCACAACGGCGAAAAACACCGGCAAGTAGTAAGACAGAGTGTTAACAAAACCATGGGTGTCGCCGTTACACTGGAACGCTGCTATGGAAAAAAATTATAATTCCACATCCAGCGAGGAAAACAGAACGGTTGCCATCGTTAGGAGCCATGCAACGTGAGCCGCTCCGATTTAAAGAGGGGAAAATACGGCAAATTTTATTTTCGTGGGATCTTGACCATCTGGGCTCTGGCGGCAAAAAGGATGGGCAGCGCTCGGGAAAATTTTGCTCCAATTAGGCGAAAGAGCGACGCGATCTGGGTTTTCGTGCAACCTCAGCTAGAACACTCTCCAGATGTCCCAGCGGCGGAAACGGGGCCACGCTTTGCACTCCAGGCACTTCCAAAACTACCACATGAATGATTTTACTCGGGCTGACATGATATATATTGTGATTTTTGTTTTTAACAAAAAAAAATTGGGGGGGGGGGGGGCAGAGCTTTTGAGAAATGTTTTGTTTGATAATGTAGGAAAGTCAAAAAGTCCACGTGTCTCTCTCTCTCTGCCCGACACAAGCATGGGCAAAGTGCGTATATACATTTTTTCGTGGAGCTGAGCCAGTGGTGAAAAATTCCTTACGGCTATAGCGGGGGCCTGCCCCTCCATGGAATAACAAACAAGTGACTTCAAATGAAGTGTATATACCCACTGGAACTTGAACTTGTGACCTTCTATTGCTAGTCAAGCTATCTAACCACAGTGCCAATCAACACGATTCAATATCACACGGTACAGCGCTGGTGCAGTGGTTAAAACACTGCACTATAAGAGTTTCATTTCCATTTAAAGCTTTCGTGACTGCAGGGATTCATCTTCTTGGTTCTTTCGGTAAAGTCACGTAGAAGGAAAATAATAAAATAATAATAAAACATAATAAAATACAATTCTCACGACGTTTCGGCCACAACGCAAGCAGCCGTCCTCAGGTGAAGAACAGGTATGTCGGAAAGACAGCGTCTGAATGAAACGTCATGAGAATTGTATTTTATTATGTTTTATCTTTATTATTTTATTATTTCCCTTCTACGTGACTTTACCAAAAGAACCAAGAAGAGGCGTTTCATTTCCGTTCAAAGCTAACATCAGTCACAATTTATATCTGAACTTTTTCTGGGCCCTCTCTTTACTAATCCGCATGACCAGCATGGTGAAGTATGGTTAAACAACGGCCTTCAGCCAGCAGTGGATTAACAAGGGTTTTATTTTTTATTGTTAATCATTTAGGTAAAAATCAAGATTCCTCAACACGCTCCACCTCATCGCTCAACGAGTAGGTTACTGACCTGTCCGCCAGGAGTTTGAAACGTTTTCTTCGTATGTATAAGGGCTTTCTACAGGCCCTCTGGTTTCAACCCACGTGAAAAAAAAATTCGCCAAACAAATTCAGAGCAGGAGCCTCCTGAAAAAAGACCCCCTGACACTGCGTGAGGGCCATCCAGGATAAATAATGGACATTATTATTGTAAGTGGACACAGTTTGGACTCGATGCAAGACCTGGCTAGCCACAATAGTGCATACTTTTCACTCCCCGTTTGCTTTATATTTCTTAACATGTGCGCCCTTTGTGTGTTTGTTGTACACGCACACAACAAATACAGTGAATGCCATACACGTGGTCTTCACTGCAGTCATTTTACAAGACAGTTATGTACTGGATGTAGAAAATATACAATAAAAAAATGTGCAAAAAAGTTAAGTCTCAAAACCAGTCCAAAGTTTGAGTCAACTCCAGTAATTATATCCAAGCACTGATAAGCTTGAAACAAATATGAAGATGCAGCTATTCAGGACTCTAGTTGAGCACAATTAGATTCAATAATCGATGAAAATTTTCCCATTATGGAATCTCGAATGTCTGCAGCAGTCAGGTGACCTGAACACGCACAACATTTACCAATAAAAAAATATCACAACCGAGTCACCCATGCACGATTGAATGAAATGGATCGCGCGTGTAACGAACCCGATTTTAATCGGTCATTCAATTCGTCGATACGCACCTGACGTGCAGCGCAATACAAGTACTGTACTGTACACGTATCGCACAAAGGTGCACACTTTAAAAAAATATAACTTTGCAATCCCTTCGTCCGAGTCCGACGTTCGCAACACGACTGAACATCGCGCTCATTGGGAAATGTTGTGCGACCTGTAACAGGGCACCCATTCATCGCTCGCGCCCATTTTTCTTCTCCGGGGGGACATCTTAAGTGGGCCATTGCCCCTCCGTAGGCTGTCACCCACCCCCTCCCTCCATCCTGGGAAATCACGCCGGTCCTCCTTTCTGGAGTAGGGGGCAACCTCTCTCACAATGGCCGTGCCAATTCACCAACGTCTCATCCCAGCGACGGCATTTGTTTCGGCGGTGCGCCTCAATTAACGGTTGCTTCTAAAGGCAGCCACCGGCAAACGTTTCCAAAAAATGTGGAACTCCACACGAAACGCGAACAACAATAAAAAAGCAACCCTCGCACACATGTAATGTATGTATGTTGAACTTCTTTCGCACCGGCACGTAGCCAACCGTGCTCATTGGAGGTGCAGGGGGAAGGACAACAAAACTAAACGCTAAAAGCAGTTCTAAAGAAATTGGTTTTCCACGTAGATTTTAAAGTGCATAGCTCCAGTGGCTTCCTAATATCCGAGCGTTCCAGACGGCCGCAGAAGCACACCTAAACACCGAGTGAGGTAGTGACCGTCTTTGTTCGATGGCTATCCAAAAGCCGCTGCTGTGAGGATGACCGGAGTTCGCGTGATGGTTTTGCGCTCTTTGACCAGATCAGCGAGGTGCCGTGCACAACACGCAGATCGCAGAATGGGACATCGGGTCTCCGTCGACATTCCCTCCATTCCCCACTGGCGATTCGTCCACGGCGCGTTTGATGTCACGTGGGTGAGAAATTGCATGACAGAATCATCAGGATCTTTATTTAGATTGGAGGAACCCGATGAGATATGCAGCTCTTTTTCACAGGTGTCCAGTACGGGCGGGTCAGCAAGCTACAACAACAAACAGTACAAAAACGAAACGAGTGCAACAATAGAGAAGCAACGCAGCATGGTTGCCTTCGTTAAAAGCTGTGCACCGTGAGTCGCTGCGATTTTAAAGAGAGGAAAATACGGCAAATTTATTTTCGTGGGAACCTCACCGTCTGGGCTCTGGTGATGTTGGTCATTAAAAGGGGGGTTAATCGGCGATTTTCGCTGCATTGGCATTTCAACGGATTGATAACGGCTGCGCGTGGAGGTTGCGAGGAAATTCGTGGAAGGAGAGAGGCTGAGACGCCTGCAAGTTCTCAGCCGGACGTCAATCGGGAGGACGAGGAACCTGCGTGGAGTCGGATACTCGGCGTGCAGCGCGCAGGAGAGGGGGAGAGTTGTGGAGACAGGCATCGGAGGTCAGCGACGGAGGGGAAGGACCGAGAGCCACATGCGATCCCAACACGTGGCTTTGGGTTTTCCTCTCGGCCATGACGACATTTTGACCCGGCAATGAAGTTTTGAACAATGTGATGACATTTGAGAGTGGACGTTGCTGCTTCTCAACAAAATAATGGCAGCCACTAACCATTGGTGAAGAAAGTCCGAAGAGGTGCAATGTTTATACTGTTACCGTGTACAGGTTAGTGATTACAGTAGTTGTCTTTACCATTCGAATGTGGAATTTCCATCGCCAACGGAGATGTGCCCTACCCAAGTACTTCGTCTAAGGCTAAAGTAACCCAACAGCGATAATTCCGGATAAGACGCAAGCGTGAGTAATGAAATGAACACTGCCATTTATTCTAGATTTGAAGCTTTCGTGACTGCAAGGAATCATATTCTTAGGTTTTTTCGGTAAAGTCACGTAGGTAAAACATCAAAATTAATGAAAATAAAATAAAATAAAACAAAAATCACGACGTTTCGGAGGCAACACAAGTCTTGTGTTTTACCTACGTGACTTTACCGAAAAAACCTAAGAATATGAACACTGCCACTTTCATCAACGCCCACGCGACACGAGAGAAACGACACCGACAATGAATGTCTTCACGAAGCTTCTTGATCAAACGACGCAACCAAGAAAGAGGAACGAATCGCACGTAATTATAAGGAATTATTTTGAAAAAGCGGAGAGACATGTGTTTCTGTTGGTTATGTGTTTTCGGCCAGCAAGGCCACCCTTGCGATCCTTTGTATATTCACGCCAACTCGAGCACAGTCAAGACTGTTGTTGCCGCCGGAGGGCTCGCCAAAACCATACACTCGCAGGCCCACACGCACAGCCACTCTTCACACCCACACCAATACACACACACACTGCGCATGTTGCGTGTCCACGCGCGAACATACACACACACACATTGCATACAACTACCCATCCACGGACACACGGACGCATGTGCATAGACAAAGACATAGGCACGGACACACAGCGTGCACACACATCTACACAGACACGAGCACACATACGCGACTCACATGCGTGCACGCGCACTTACACACACACCCAGCCACGCGCGTGAACACAACCGTATGCACAGAGACAAAAAGACGAAGGCGCGTAGACACGGAGACACAACACACGCACAAATCCAGCCGCACACGCAGACATACACGCGAACGGACACGTGCACGCATGCACACCAGGTGCACCGCTTGCACGCGCAGACACTTGCACGCGCGCCATCGCACGTGTGCTCGCACTACACACACACACACATCGCAAAGTGTTTAGGAGGACGCAAATTAACACCATTTGCTCGACTGTGAATTGTAAAATTGTAAAGCAATTACTCATTGTTCTACAGGTCACACACACAAAAACACGTAAAGATCCCCTGTATAGCCTGTAGCAGACTGTTGGGGCAAGTGCTGTTAGCGAGCACCTATAAAGGGCCGGCACGGCACACGAGGGGGTGGGTGGCCAACACCACGCCCGGCCGCCTTTGTCTCCCTGTGACGATGTTTACACATCGCACCAGGTACTCATTTGAGGCTGAGTCGACCTAGGGGAGGCCCAGGACCGGTTCAGAAAATCGTCACTGGGTGTTTGCCGCGAGCGGGAATCGAACCCGGGTCGCCAGGTTCGTAGCACAGCGTGCTAACCGCTACACCACCGCTCCCCACAAGTGCCACACACACAGCCACACACACACACGTCTGTCAGTCGCCACAATTAGATTCGTAATCACCGGAGTTGTGACGCTGTTGAATTCACTTCTCAAGGTCACATTTCATTTAAAAATGTGTAAAACTAGAAGGAAAACGCATTTTAAATCCGAAACAAACGCTCTGTCTGGGGTTTTTGTTGTCGTTGTTATTAGATAAATGTAAGTGGCAGATTCGAAAAAATGTTGGCATGACAGAACTGATGCGTTAGACGTATAAAACGCTTCATTTTTTAAATGTGGCTTCTGAGCAGAAAAAAAGTGTTCAGTTTTATCATTACTAAAGGGCGATTGTCTGTAGGGTCCTAATACAAGACATGATACAAACTGTGAAACTTACAATGCAAAACGAATAAAAGAGGTTAGCCTTAACAAATTGTATTCAAAATATCCGTTTCTCTAATTTCTATAAGAAGAAAAAAATAAATCCATCCACCTTGTTCACGTAAAAAAGATTCATCTTGGGAACCTTTGAAAAAAATAATGTTCCGAAATCCCGCAAAAATGTACAAGTGCCGTTTTAAAAATCTCGCTGTAGTGTGGGCAATTGCTGCCCGGCCGTAACTCAGCCGTACAATGAACCAAACGCCCGTGTTTCATTCGCAGTGTGGACATTAGCTGGCAAGATCCAAATAGGACACAAGTGTGAAAAGATTTGCGAGATCAACAGCTCAACTGCAGTTAAACCAAAAAGGGACAAATGGGCTTCAGCTCAGTGAGTGAACAAATTAAAAAGGGGCAGTGGAGGGGGGTTGGTGGGGTGGCGCGTTTAGAATGTTGTACCAAATGAGGCAAACCTAAAACGACGGTGCAGCTGGCATTTGCGCGAGAAAACATCAGTGGCAGCAGCAAGGGCGTCTCCTTGCCATGACCATCTATTTCCTCCATTCGGTTCCCAAAGTTGTCTCGAAAAGCATCCACTGACAGATTTAGCGCAAACCTGGGGAGGGCTGGAGCCCGCAAAAAAAAAAGCGCAGATTTCCGCCATTTCACGAAGACCACACTGCGAACGGACCGCGATGTCTTCGAACCGCTTCGGGGCTAAAGCGTAGACGGTTTCCGCACGCAAATTTTTGTTGTTAGCAAACCCCCTTAGGAGGCATCTGACACGCGAATATACGCCGATGAGCGCGTTTTACTACATTTCAGCGGTGTGCGACGCCGGGTAGAGTGAAGGCTCGCCGTAGGAATGTCCGTCTCTGATAACTCGGTGGGGAGTAGAAAAAGAAAAGTGTGATATCTTGCTCGTACAGAATGGAAGCACTTTGTATTTTGACCTTATCGTTTCCGGAAGGGACTGCATGGGATCCCCGGGTATGGCCCTGCGATACGGCATCAAGGAGGCCCATTGTTTCCGTTCGAGGGATTTCTGGCGAATGATGTCACCGGTTGCCTCTGGTGGCCGCTGATGGACGGGCATGCTGTGAATCCGGCCACGGTAGGTGACCGTCGAGGCATTTTAACTTTGTGCAAGGGAACCGGATCTTGATTTCAATCCCAATGCTTTATTTTTCGCGTATTTAAGTGGTGGGCGATTATCTTCGGCTACAGCCTCGCGAAATGAATTAAGCCGCGGTCTGCAGACACACATACGTGGACTTAAGTGCATGTGGATGATCTGAATCGTTCCAAGAATGTATTGAGGCTTGGCTCTGCATTTATGACTGCGAGTTAGTAAAAGAATGCATATCGCAACGCATACAAAAATAAAATGCCCCCATTAAAGTAAATGAAAATAAAGAATTTTTCAAAGCTTTTTGTGAAATACCATAACCATCAGCCCCTAACCCACCAGGCGACACACACACCAACACACATATATGCAATTACAAAAAAAACAAAGATTGCTTTTATGGTTGTTAGCGATCACATTTGAATTCTGGCAAAGCACACAATTAGATGGTGTCGCCAGCATCTAGTTCAGCCACCTTTGACTTCCTAATGCTGATGTTTATACATAAAGCCGGGTACTGTACTCATTTAACACTGAGTCAACCTAGGAGAGGCCTAGGACCAGTGCAGATAACTCTCAGCACTGATTCTAGCAGTCGCCAGGAATTGAACTCAGATCATATGGTTCGTAGCAGAGTGCGCTAATCGCTATTCCACCAGACGTGCAAAGACAAAGACACAAACAGAAGACAAGGATTTCCGTTTTGTCAATTTGAAAAATGTTAGGTGGTTAGTGAAAAATCTACTAAAGTAGACTTGGCAAATAAAGAATTGGTAAAGCCAGCCTGCCCACCCACTGTTGATGTTCATGATCACACACTGACAGCAATTGCATACATGAGAATAAGTTAGCCCAGAAGAGGCCAGGCGTGGTTCAGGTACAAATTTAGCATCGTGGGCAGCCTTGCAAACGAGACACCACATCGCAAGGGATTTTACAATCTGCTGCCATGTAATCACTGAACAAATGTACACACCAATTGCCACTCTCCCTATGTTGTGCGCCCAAAGAATGAACAACCTCTTCCCATGCGCACAACCGCGCAACAAAAGCTGCTACTCCACAAACCGATGCAATTTTGCGCGACGTTGAAACGCTAATGTGGCTCAGTGGTGGGGGGAATTGCTAAACCAATCCGTGTGAACGTGTATCGCTCCACAGCTAATTCCCAACACCTGTTGCTGGAGCGCTTCACACAGATGGCTGCTGCAATGTGCACCTGCGAGATGAGCCTCGACCGAATTGCTGTCCTACGCTGTTTGATTTTCGCGTGACGCCGAGTATCGTTCGGCACGGTGTCCGACGTTTCACACCCACGTGCTCAGAGAAGAGGTTCCCGGCAGGTGGAGTGGAACGTCTTCGGTATCGCGGACACATTTGTTTTTATTTCAGTTAAAGGCCACACAAATCAATTCGCATTCAGTGAGCATCGCAATTGGTGCAGGTTAGTGCGACCGTTAGCAACCATTTCGATGTAAAGCTTTCGTGACTGCAGGGATTCATCTTCTTGGTTCTTTCGGTAAAGTCACGTAGAAGGGAAATAATAAAATAATAAAAATAAAACATAAAAAAATACAATTCTCACGACGTTTCGGCCACAACGCAAGCAGCCGTCCTCAGGTGAAGAACAGGTCTGTCGGGAAGACACCGTCATTCAGACGCTGTCATTCCAACAGACCTGTTCTTCACCTGAGGACGGCTGCTTGCGTTGTGGCCGAAACGTCGTGAGAATTATTTTATTATGTTTTATTTTTATTATTTTATTATTTCCCTTCTACGTGACTTTACCGAAAGAACCAAGAAGACGTTAGCAACCACTTCGAGTCGCCGCTTCAAACATGCGTCTTGCCACGAAACAAACCCCTGACACGTGAATGTTCACGTAGGTGCTACGCAGCACGCAGCTGCTACGCAGCACGCAGCTGCCAACGGGGCTCATCTGTGCCGCTCAAAATCCACAGCTTCCAGATAAACAAGCACGTTGTCGCCGACAAATCGCCGCAGTCGTTTTGTGGCGGCTGAAAATGTGACCGCTTCGACTCGTTTCGCGGCTCAGCGTTTCATAAAGCTCCTACGAATCGCCTCCGTCGCTCTCCGGCACCCCGCAGCGCTCCGATCACGGACGCACGGCGGGCGGACCACCGAATCGTTGTGGAGCGGTGGCTCTTCCCGCACCCCGCCTGGCGGCAAAGAGGGCCCCTTCGGTGGAGGCAGACGAACAATTTCATCGAGACACATAATGGCCTGGGTTTTGTGTGCGGCATTGTCACAGTCTTTTTTTCTACCCACCGCGGTCTTCTTGCCGCCGTCGGTTTGTTGTCCGGAGATAAAGCAAGCACGCACATGTTCCGCATTTGTCATGCATTCTCGCAGTAAGCCGCAGATCTCTAGTGTGTGCCTTTGTGATGGCGTAGGGGGCATGAACGTCCTTTTAAACTGGATTAGGACAGCGGCAAAGAGCTTGACTGAGTACTTTTGACAACTGCGCTCTGTTAAAGCGTTTAAGTTTATTTTCACATACGTGCAACGACCAAGGCGTGTTTAGAACACAAGTTGCGCTAATGAGAAGGTGAGTACAAAATGAGCGCACCAAGTCACGATGAGAGCGGTGGTCTTGTGGAGAGACTGACCTCTGACATGGGAATTTATACCACCACGGACTCTGGGCCAATGGCGGAGCCAGGATTTTCAGGTAGGGAGGGCAACCCCTCCAGCAATGAAAAATGCTAGGAGTTGTAGTAAGTGAGGACTTGTCCCTTGTTTTTTATTCGACGCGTGTGCGGCGATGGCGCAGTCATCGATCGAGGGTTGAATTCGAACCGTGTTGTGTGATCGGCATCGCGCTCGCTGAAGGTGAATGCCTTCAACAAAGTCATGTATTGTATATGCAACTGCGCACAGTTTTGAGTCACTTATAACCGCTTTTCTGTTACTTATTGCCAATTATGGACTCAGACTATTGTCCTATCATCTCATAGAGTCCCTGGCACGTAATAATATGCTACACAGTGGCAGTGGGGGTCGAAAAATGCCGATTTATTACTAATAAACCCCAATGATCCGATGAAATGAGGGATTTCGATCGAATCATTGGGGGGGCACGTGCCACCCCCCCACTAGCTCCGCCAGTGCTCTGGGCCACCAACAAAGCTGTACACCGCCAAACACTCTTTAAGTGCGGAGGCTGATACTCTTAGTTCTTTCGGTAAAGTCACGTAGGTAAAAAATGAAATTAAAATTAATAAAAAAATAGGGGAAAAATAAAAATAAATAAAACAATAAAATTACGACTTTCGGAGGCAACACAAGCTTCCGTCTTCAGGTGAAACAGATATTTTGCTGTGACAGTTTCACCTGAAGATGGAAGCTTGTGTTGCCTCCGAAACGACGTGATTTTATAGTTTTTTTTTATTAATTTTAATTTCATTTTTTACCTACGTGACTTTACCGAAAGAACTAAGAGTATGAATCCTTGCAGTCACGAAAGCTTCAAATCTAGAATGTGGAGGCTGACTTTGAATGCCTAAGTAGACTTGAAAAATGAGGATCCTTATACATTTTTCAATATGTGGCATGGGTTATTGTAAGCGTGACGCGAGCTAGAAACCTGATCCCACCACAAAAGTTAATCCTGCCTCCGAAAGAACACACACGCACAAAAAAAAAGTTGGCTTGATCATACTATTATTGAAAAAAATATATCGTGAATGAATAGCCTATCTGTTCGATTCCCACAGAAACCAGATGAAGTAGCTAAATGTTGACGAACATAAACAAACCCCACCCCCCCATAAACTACATAACATAAGGGCAGATAAGGTTTCCTACTTTGTACATTTCACAGCGAAGGATCAGATAGTGATCGGTGTAGTTCTGGGAAAGTGTGCTCATGCAGTACAAACATTAACGCCATATATAAAAAAAAATGGTACCAACAAGAACGAGATAAGCAGAGCTTGTGGAGTCAAACTTTTTTCCCCCAACACGGCACTCGGAGACCATGCATCAAGTTCACTCTCACAAAAGGCCGCGTGACAGGCCTCAAGTTTGCAAAAAGTTCCAGGATGCTCACTCTTGAAAAGGAGCGACGCTGTCTTCTCGACAGACCTGTTTCTTCACCTGAGGACGGCTGCTTGCGTTGTGGCCGAAACGTCGTGAGAATTATTTTAGTATGTTTTATTTGTATTATTTTATTATTTCCCTTCTACGTGACTTTACCGAAAGAACCAAGAAGAGGAGCCACGCCGTTTTGCTATCCCTTCACAGCGAAACAACTTTAACAACCACGCGGTTTTAATTGTTCAGAAACGAGAGTCGGAGCAATGGAGGGGGAGTCACAGGTTTTTGTTGTTGTTGATGAGTTATTAGGGTTTGCGCAATCTGCTTTGCATCATATTAGGTGATGAGAGAGGTTGGTCTTTCAGCAGTGGCGATGGGCGGGGTGGGGGACGTGGGGATAGGGAGAGGCTCTCCATGACACCCCTGGGTTCCACTGCTGCTGCTGCCCTGCAGCGAGGCGCGAACCGAAGGGATGAGTGAAGTTGGTGTTTTTACACGCTTTGATTTAACTCACTCTGTCTGTTGTTGTTGTATCCTCAAATCGTGTAACTCAATTTTAACCCACTTCCCAATGTGGTATCGACTGCAAACTTGGTATATTTATGTCATACTGATGACAATACCATATTCTATCATAATTTTTTTTAACTATCTTTTTACACGCTTTCTATGAACTCACTCTGTCTGTTGTTGTTGTTGTTGTCGTATCCTCAAATTTTGTAACTCAATTTTAACCCACTTCCCAATGTGGTATCGACTGCAAATTTGGCATACTTGTGTCATACTATATTCTATCGGAAAAAAATTGAAAAAAGTATTTTTAAACATTATTTTTTATATGTTATGTTTCGGCTTGGGTCTAATTGTCCACGATCAGCTGACGTTGACTGTAAATCACCACGGCCCCCTTACGTTATGGCAAGCTTTGCGGCCACTTTCTAGAGTCGTGGAGTTCTGCCACTACGAGTAGGGCACATTTCATTAAAGCGTATTTTTTAAAAAGTATTTTTAAAAATATATATTACTTATTACAACAAATGATCGGCGAGTTTGGCGAGAGGTGATATTAGCGAACCAGTGCGCCAGGCGAACGTGGCACTGCAATCTCTCTGCTCGATTAGCCGCACGTCAAACCTCGTTACGCAGGCCACTTGCTATAAGCGGCGGTGGGGAGGAATTCGGTTTGCTCAGCTAAAGTGTCTCCATGATCTACAAACCATTTGGCGGCGCTTCAAACCAGTGGTGACTTGCTAGATTGATTAGATTATATCTAGCTATATATATTTGACACCATATGTGGTACCAACTGTATTTATTGTTCATCGCATACAGGGCCCGGATTAAGGCATTGGGGGCTTTAGGGGCTGCAAGCCCAGGGGCCTCCGCCGGCTGGAGGGCCTCCAGAGATTAAGTGAAAAGTTATTTCGTTTGTGAATGCTGAATTGTATTTGTTGTAAAAAAGACTTTTTTTTACTTTGTTTTCCTTTTTAAAATATTACTGGGGGCCTCGCGATACCTATAGCCCAGGGCCCTACACAATCTTAATCCGGCCCTGATCACATGTGGCTGGCTGCCGCCATACGAATGTCAAATATCAACTTATTGCAGTGGCTCAACAGCCATGAGCACCGTCCGTTGCTGGTTTACAGCAGCGAGACATCTTTTGACTTTGACAAATGCCCCGGATGGAGAACCAACTTTTTTTTTGGCCCAAATTACGGCACAATACATACTTCAAGGTCAGGGTCAGTGCATGTGTTTTCTATCATGTACTCCGACACTGAAAGTGCACCTTGGCTCAATGTGCAATCTTGATTTAAAGGCCGCCCGCACTGACCCCGCCGTCTCAGGTTGAGGGGGGTCAGCGTTGTAAGCCCGGTGCTGCGGTGTCTGCGTTTATGACGGCCCCTGATGTTTCCTCCCCCCCTCCCTCTCTGATCTCTCTCCAGGGAAAATGACAGGAAAGCAGATACACACCTAACAGTGATCCATCTCTCCGTTGTTTTTCTGGAGCTGTGGGGCCCATGGGCTAAAACGAATGACCCTCTCACTCGCTCGCTCCCCTAGCGTTGGAAGAGAGACGGACGATGCCAGTCCCATCGAGGCCTTCCATTCCTCCGCACGGTGCTTAATTCACAACCCGAGGGCAAGCCGGCTGGGCTGGTCAAGTAGTCTTAATAACGGTGTGCGATTTCACACGGGGGGGGGGAGTGGGGGGGGCATCAGAAAGCGATGTATCTGAATCGATGCTGAAAACCAAAATCCGTTGCCTTGAGGTGGGTTGTGGAAATCCAGCGAGTTTGCAAGCGGCTTGCACGCCGTTAATCGATGACGGGAAGGAATGGCCGGCGCAGTGGTTCGCTTGCTCAACTATTATTCCGTCGAACCCTGAGGTCGATCCGCCGCGGCAATGGCCAGCATGAGCGGAGAGTCATATCCGAACCCGGTCTGTGTTGACCCTTCCTTCGCTAAGCCACACTGGCCAACACAATGAAGTACGGTCAAACAACCCCTACGACTGACTTGCCAAGGGGTGGCCTTTCATGAACCAGTGGATTGACAGAGAAGCTGTAAATTATTTTAGTTTTAATTGACGTCGGACCGCGGTAGCACGGATGTGAATGTGTCCCGAGGCATCTATTGCTTGAGACTATTTGACACGTTTTTTTTTTGTTTAGCGACATCAGATTGTTGACCTTATAAACGACCCACAAAGTTATATTTGATAAAACACGGTTGGCACAGTTACCGACGTGACTGCGAAGCTTATTTTTTTCTCTCTCCAAGATCTGTCATAACCGTGGAAGCGAAATCATAACAATAATAATAAAATGGGCATAGCGATACCAATAACACGAGTCACTGTAATATACGCGTCGAGATTTAGCGGCTCAGTTTAGCTTTCACACAGATGTGCGCTTGTCACATGAACCCGAGCCGACTGGCACCCTCTCAAAAAATGTTGGCCGGTGCCTCCAAATACGAGGCGGTCTGTCTACCGGCTGGTCGTTGCTGCGTATCGAGACGCACATGTGCATCACAACTGTCTTTCGCTTTAGAAGCGTGCACGCATGCATACGTACGTGTGTGCGTGCGTGCGTGCATACACGCACGTGTAGGCATGGTTACACGAGGAACATTGGTAAACAGGCATGCGACGTGTTGCATTTTCTTTCGATGCGCGGCGGCGCTGACGTTGATGATGGAGGCGAGGTGTTTTTGGTTTGTGTCATAAAGACGGGTTCAATCGACCGGTAAAAATGTTGCAGTGTTTAAATAACATCATCGTCGTCGTCATCAGCTATGATCAATCCACTGCTAGATGGAGGCCTACCCAAGCCGTCGCCGCCCTGTGATGCAAACAGAGACCCACCTAACACGTGCACGCGCACACATTCACCGCTCCACCTCCATGCCGGGCGTTCGATCAGACACGTTCCGTCGGCTGCCACTCCATCATTATTCTTGACCATCGGTCATCATCCACTCTCGCTATGTGTCCTGCCCAAAGCCCACACGAAAGAAATTAACTTAAAAGTGTACCTTCGACATAAAACGAGTAAAGAGCGCTTGTGCAATGTTAGGACGGCCATTCCCCTGCCATAAGAATGTTGAATTTCCACTCCTCGGCTCGGGGCTTGACATTGATGACGAAACAAAAAAACAACCCCTCCGTGAACTGCACGGCTCAGCGCTTGTTTGAGCACACGGCTTCCGACCATAACTTGACTGACTGGGCCCACAGATGTGTGACTCGGTCTCACAATTTCCACGGGGAGCAAGGTGAGGTCATGCGCTGCCCACGCGGGTGAACCGAGGCCAGAGTTGCCGAGCCGTGGCAGGGAGGAGAACGTGAGGCTCTGAGTCCCAGCCCTCCCCTCCCCTCTCTCTCTCTCTTACACCCACCCACCTCTTCGCTCGGTGGCGATGGTTTACAGGTGGCACGCTTAACTGGCGGAGGAGCTCGACTGCAGATGGGCAGGAGGAGGAAACGTTGATGCGGCGCAGCGATTGACTCAAGCGAGGCGACTGTAAGCGCACGCCTGGCCCGTGAATGTTACCGGACAGTCGTGGATCGAGGCGTGCACAACAAGAACAAAGACAAAGACCCCCCAATGCCGTGTGGCCTGAGTAGACCGAAGTAGCGAGTGCTGTTAGCGAGTAGCGCCTATGAAGTCCGGCACGGCACACGAGGGCGTGGGGCGGTCAGCACCATGCCCGGCGGAGTTTGTCTTCCTAGTGGCGACGTTGACACACCGCACCAGGTACTCGTTTGAGGCTGAGTCGACCTAGGGGAGGCCCAAGACCGGTTCATATGTTGGCCGTGAGCGGCAATCGAACCCGGGTCGCCAGGATCGTAGTGCAGCGCGCTAACCGCTAACATTACCGCTCCCCAAATGCATGCATGCACAATACAAAGACATACACACACCTACCTCCTCACATCCCACTGTCACACCGGTGGCTTGTTTTAAGGCTGAGTCTACTTTTAGAGAGCCCAGGACCGGTTCAGACATCGCTCGCCAATGATGTTCGCCATTCCTGGGAATTGGCCGGGTTCGTGACCGCTCACCACACGCGCACACACACAGAGTAAGCACACACGCACAGTAAGCACACACACAGAGTAAGCACACACACAGAGTAAGCACACACGCACAGTAAGCACACACACAGAGTAAGCACACACACAGAGTAAGCACACACACAGAGTAAGCACACACGCACAGTAAGCACACACGCAGAGTAAGCACACACACAGAGTAAGCACACACACAGAGTAAGCACACACACAGAGTAAGCACACACACAGAGTAAGCACACACACAGAGTAAGCACACACACACAGTAAGCACACACACAGAGTAAGCACACACACACAGTAAGCACACACACAGAGTAAGCACACACACAGAGTAAGCACACACACACAGTAAGCACACACACAGAGTAAGCACACACACAGAGTAAGCACACACACAGAGTAAGCACACACACAGAGTAAGCACACACACAGAGTAAGCACACACACAGAGTAAGCACACACACACAGTAAGCACACACACAGAGTAAGCACACACACACAGTAAGCACACACACAGAGTAAGCACACACACAGAGTAAGCACACACACACAGTAAGCACACACACAGAGTAAGCACACACACAGAGTAAGCACACACACACAGTAAGCACACACACAGAGTAAGCACACACACACAGTAAGCACACACACAGAGTAAGCACACACGCAGAGTAAGCACACACGCACAGTAAGCACACACACAGAGTAAGCACACACACAGAGTAAGCACACACACACAGTAAGCACACACACAGAGTAAGCACACACACAGAGTAAGCACACACGCACAGTAAGCACACACACAGAGTAAGCACACACACAGAGTAAGCACACACACAGAGTAAGCACACACACAGAGTAAGCACACACACAGAGTAAGCACACACACACAGTAAGCACACACACAGAGTAAGCACACACACACAGTAAGCACACACACAGAGTAAGCACACACGCAGAGTAAGCACACACGCACAGTAAGCACACACACAGAGTAAGCACACACACAGAGTAAGCACACACACAGAGTAAGCACACACACAGAGTAAGCACACACGCACAGTAAGCACACACACAGAGTAAGCACACACACAGAGTAAGCACACACACAGAGTAAGCACACACACAGAGTAAGCACACACGCACAGTAAGCACACACAGAGTAAGCACACACACAGAGTAAGCACACACACACACAGTAAGCACACACACAGAGTAAGCACACACGCACAGTAAGCACACACACACAGTAAGCACACACACAGAGTAAGCACACACACACACAGTAAGCACACACACAGAGTAAGCACACACACACAGTAAGCACACACACATAGTAAGCACACACACAGAGTAAGCACACACGCACAGTAAGCACACACACAGAGTAAGCACACACACACAGTAAGCACACACGCACAGTAAGCACACACACAGAGTAAGCACACACACAGAGTAAGCACACACACAGAGTAAGCACACACACAGAGTAAGCACACACACACAGTAAGCACACACGCACAGTAAGCACACACACAGAGTAAGCACACACACACAGTAAGCACACACGCACAGTAAGCACACACACAGAGTAAGCACACACACACAGTAAGCACACACACATAGTAAGCACACACACACAGTAAGCACACACGCACAGTAAGCACACACACAGAGTAAGCACACACACACAGTAAGCACACACACAGAGTAAGCACACACACAGAGTAAGCACACACACACAGTAAGCACACACACAGAGTAAGCACACACGCACAGTAAGCACACACACAGAGTAAGCACACACACAGAGTAAGCACACACACAGAGTAAGCACACACACACAGTAAGCACACACACAGAGTAAGCACACACACAGAGTAAGCACACACGCACAGTAAGCACACACACAGAGTAAGCACACACGCACAGTAAGCACACACACAGAGTAAGCACACACACAGAGTAAGCACACACGCACAGTAAGCACACACACAGAGTAAGCACACACACACAGTAAGCACACACACAGAGTAAGCACACACACAGAGTAAGCACACACACAGAGTAAGCACACACGCACAGTAAGCACACACACACAGTAAGCACACACACAGAGTAAGCACACACACAGAGTAAGCACACACGCACAGTAAGCACACACACAGAGTAAGCACACACACAGAGTAAGCACACACACAGAGTAAGCACACACGCACAGTAAGCACACACACACAGTAAGCACACACACAGAGTAAGCACACACGCACAGTAAGCACACACACACAGTAAGCACACACACATAGTAAGCACACACACAGAGTAAGCACACACACACAGAGTAAGCACACACACAGAGTAAGCACACACACAGAGTAAGCACACACACAGAGTAAGCACACACGCACAGTAAGCACACACACAGAGTAAGCACACACACACAGTAAGCACACACACAGAGTAAGCACACACACAGAGTAAGCGCACACACAGAGTAAGCACACACGCACAGTAAGCACACACACAGAGTAAGCACACACACACAGTAAGCACACACACAGAGTAAGCACACACACAGAGTAAGCACACACACACAGTAAGCACACACACAGAGTAAGCACACACGCAGAGTAAGCACACACGCAGAGTAAGCACACACACATAGTAAGCACACACACACAGTAAGCACACACACAGAGTAAGCACACACACAGAGTAAGCACACACACAGAGTAAGCACACAATCAGAGTAAGCACACACACAGAGTAAGCACACAATCAGAGTAAGCACACACACATAGTAAGCACACACACATAGTAAGCACACACACACAGTAAGCACACACGCAGAGTAAGCACACACGCAGAGTAAGCACACACGCACAGTAAGCACACACACACAGTAAGCTCACACGCAGAGTAAGCACACACACACAGTAAGCACACACACAGAGTAAGCACACACACAGAGTAAGCACACACACAGAGTAAGCACACACGCAGAGTAAGCACACACGCACAGTAAGCACACACGCACAGTAAGCTCACACACAGAGTAAGCACACACACAGAGTAAGCACACACACAGAGTAAGCACACACACAGAGTAAGCACACACGCACAGTAAGCACACACACAGAGTAAGCACACACACACAGTAAGCACACACACAGAGTAAGCACACACGCACAGTAAGCACACACACACAGTAAGCACACACACACAGTAAGCACACACACACAGTAAGCACACACACAGAGTAAGCACACACACAGAGTAAGCACACACACACAGTAAGCACACACGCACAGTAAGCGCACACACAGAGTAAGCACACACACATAGTAAGCACACACACAGAGTAAGCACACACACAGAGTAAGCACACACACAGAGTAAGCACACACACAGAGTAAGCACACACACAGAGTAAGCACACACACAGAGTAAGCGCACACACAGAGTAAGCACACACACACAGTAAGCACACACGCACAGTAAGCGCACACACAGAGTAAGCACACACACATAGTAAGCACACACACAGAGTAAGCACACACACAGAGTAAGCACACACACACAGTAAGCACACACGCACAGTAAGCACACACACAGAGTAAGCACACACACAGAGTAAGCACACACACACAGTAAGCACACACACACAGTAAGCACACACACACAGTAAGCACACACGCACAGTAAGCACACACACAGAGTAAGCACACACACAGAGTAAGCACACACACACAGTAAGCACACACACACAAACAGTGCCAGCTGCTCCACCGTGATCGTGCCAATGTTCCATGCTGTAGCATGGGTTATGAATTTGCGGTGGAGAGACGCACACTTGTCATCGCCTTACCCTCAGCAATGTATTTAAAAAATAATAATAATATTGCATACACGATGCTGTGTCCTGCAAGTTCAGATGGCTGCACGTGGAACAACATTCATCGTTGCGATGCTGCAGTCCGTCCAGCTGCAGTCCACGGGCCGATTCTTGTTCACTCCACCTCAACGGTGGAAATTCTCTCCGGGCCAGTTCTCTACTTTGGCTGTCACTCCCATCATTAAGTCTCAACCGATGGGCCATCGTACCTTCCGGCGGCGTGTCCGGTCCAAGCCTACTTACTCTGCTTCACATTCAACATGTTTCTAACTTGCATATGCTCCCTAACCCATTCGTTCACCCGTCCTGTCAGCGTAATTCTAAGCGCGCATCTCTCTACGCGAATGATTATGGCCCCTTCGCAGCAATCTTGCCGACGATTGCGTTGCGATTCCACCAACCTCACCGGAGCAGATCGCCGCTTGCACGAGCAATCCCATCCCGGCGTTGACACTTGCGGCTTAGCGCCCTTGTGTGCTTATTCGTTCGGAAGTACTGCGGCGAGCAAAAGGAGTTGACCTTTGGGCGATGGCCGACGGTCAGGAACGGTGACACAGAGCGGTAGCCGAAGAGAGGAAACGCGTCCGACAGGGAGTTGTCCCCCCCCCACATCCGCCACCGCAGATATCGAGCGGAGCAATCTTGTCGTGCGTGGACGCGAAGCGGCTACAAGCGGGTGGAAATTCCATCGGTGGCTCAAGAAAGTGGTACTTGATTTGGGCAGACCCCCAGCGGGGTGAGCCACCGCTAATCGAGTGTTCGACACAAGGGCGCGCGGTTTTGCGCTTGCGCGAGTTCGCACAGTGGCGCTGAAAAAGCAAAAAGCATTTGGAATGCGAGAAGTGAACTACTCCCAGGGCACGGAAGAGAGGGAAACAAGTTGATCTCTCCTCAGCAATGTTCGTGTGGCCTTTGCATGCAAAGGAAGCGAGGACATTATGGCGGTTATGCAACAGCAGTTGTAAATGTGTTCGTTGCAGGTTAAGCAAGATTGGTGCAAGATATACCGATGCGAACTTGAGAATAGGTGTTTCCCCTTTTATCTTGCAACAAAACAGGTGTTAAGTTGTTAAAACACCAAACTGAAACCTCATAGTCTTTGTGCCGTACGCCTTTTGGCGTCCTTTGGTCTAACACCATTTTGAGACGAGGCTCAAAAGAAAGCTGTCTCAGGTGTGGACCAATCAGTTTCGAAGACAATGCATATATTATCGGAGTATGTTTTTTGTTTGCATTTTGACCACAAGTATTGTGGTTAATGCAGACATGATGCCTTGTAAAAGGTTTCAGTTTGGTCTTTTAACATCTTAACACCTGTTTTGTTGCCAGATAAAAGGGGAAAATCCTATTCTCTTATTTTGGACCTGGCAAAGGAGGTCCCATGATGTCGATGCAAACCTGTTTCCTGCATAAAACCCATGCAGCGGCCATGATAACTGACATCATCTCTCATTGTATGTTTTATTGTCTTAATAATCATCATCAGCCATGATTAATCCACTGCTAGATTAAAGTTTCCCCAAGCTGGCCTGCGATGCAACAGACCACCCAGCACCCACGCACAACCTGATCTCATCGCTCCATCTCCTCGGCGGACATCCTCTTGAATTATTATCAGAAACTGATTGCGTTAAAGGTATATGCTAGTTTATATGCGATCCATTTATAGATATCCCAATCACTTGTGTTTCTTCTCAACAAGTGATTGAATATTGTGAAAGCGATAGCTCTGGGTCTTACAGAGGAGAGTGTGAAGAGATCTAATGAGTATACAGAGATTGATGGGATGCATGTAAGAATTGAAAAAAAAAACAATTGTTGCTATCTCTACGTTCAGATAACATTATAGTAGGGCGTCTGCAAATGGATCACCCTTCAACATTGTCCGGGGTTATTTGGAGCTTGGCGGCCCCGTCTCATCGCTGTGTATATTTGAAACGGCTGTAAACACGACCGCTTGATTCCCCCCCCCCGCCCTCTAACGCTGCCAGAGAACGCAGCTGTTTACGGGACACACGCGGGCTCTACGCCGAGCAATCCACCATAATGCCACGGCGTCATTAAAGTGTAAGGTGATGGCTATTCATTTTCAACGGACGTAACTCGTTTGAAAACGTCCGTGTTGCTTCGCAGTTCCACGACGGGGCCAATTCCCGCACCGCCGCCGCCGGCAACAGCAGCACGAGATTGACGAATTGAGCCAAGGGCCACGTTCATCTTCGTGGTTCTTTCGGTAAAGTCACGTAGAATGGAAATAATAAAATAATGAAAATAAAACATAATAAAAAATGTTTTATTATTTTTATTACTTTATTATTTCCATTCTACGTGACTTTACCGAAAGAACCAAGAAGATGAATCCCTGCAGTCACGAAAGCTTTAAATCGAAATTTAAGGGCCACGTTGCTAAGGCGGCCGGCAAAACGAGCGCTTCTCAACTCGGGCCAGCTGTCGGCAGCGAGCGAACGCACCTGATGCGTCACGCGTCAAGATATCCCATTGCAGGGCTAAGCCGGGTTGCCGTGTGGTACACGGGAGACGCGTGCACAGCTGGAACACGTGTACACCCACATCCCAAGTAAGCCCACCCATCCCCCACCCCCCCCTTCAGATTAAATGTTACCTCGGAGTTCTTTTGTTTTCCTTACAGTCTAACAATAATTCACGTTTCCAGCCTTTGGCTTCATTTAAAATTATAGGTGGAGAGATTCACCGCTGTCAGCTCACCTGCTTCCTCCACCTTACCTCCCGGCCTGCTGATTGGCCAGGTGCCAAACCCAGCTTAAATATACGCTCCAAGCTTGGTGGTGTTTTATTCTTCACCTGAGGACGGCTGCTTACGTTGTGGCCGAAACGTCGTGAGAATTATTTTATTATGTTTTATTATTTATTATTTTATTACTTCCCTTCTACGTGACTTTACCGAAAGAACCAAGAAGATGATTCCCTGCAGTCACGAAAGCTTTAAATCGAAATTTGTATTATGGACGTTCGAGAAATGCCTAAATAAGTTACAAAGCGACTGATAATTATTAATTGTACATCTCTTTGTCAATCCACTGCTGGATGAATGTCCCCCCCCCCCTTATACACCGTATCGGTCACGGCGTTTGTTATGGCCATGCTTCACCACGCTGGTCATGGTGGGTAGGTGAAGGGGATGGAGGCCCAGGACGGGTTTAGTTACCACGTGCCCCTGGCATTAGCCGAGGCCGGGAGTCGAACTTAGGTCGCCGAGTTTGTAGCACAGTGCGAGAACCACTGAGCCACCGAACCACATCACGAAATAATACGAATAAAAGATGTCGTTCTAAATCTGGCTGGGTGGTGCCGTGGTAGGGTTGAGTTAAAAATGTTGCGGTCTGACGTCAACTTGACCTATCATCCCTCTTGGGGTACTATAAAGGTATGTACAAGTTTATGGGTCGTCAGCAGTGGTTGTCATGGACAGACACTGCCTCCACAACAGAAAGGTTTATTTTTTCAGGACAGTCATTTGAGCACAATGACACCTCCACATTTAACTTTATTGGCTGCTTACACACCACACTCTGTGGCATTGTTGTAACCAAACTGTAGTCGAATGTGCGCATGAATGCATGTATATACATCAGGGTCTCTATAAGTACTGCTTACATGCACAGCGAAACTCTTCATGTGCCAGCTACTATTATCCGATACGGGGTGGGGCAGTCGTTAGCTCACCGCGATATGAATCTGGCAACCCGAGTTCGATTCTGGGCCACGGCCACCACCCTTAACCAACCTGCGCTGAGCAGGATGGTGAATATTAGTTGAGTTTATTACGTTTTTGAGCTCAGATGGCCACGATTGGGCAGCAAAATTATTGCCAAATAACCCTCGTGACGGACAATTCACAGGGAGGACTTTTTCCAGGAGTTTACTGGCAAAGATCTGTACAATACAATGATCTGTTGAAGTTGAAAATGGGATTCACGCCTATAGCCCCTACCATCAAATCATATAACAGGATACTCACCGTACAAAATACGAGCCTGAGAGATTTACGTCAGTTCTGACAGTTTCCCTTAGTACTTCCTTACGCATCAATCAAGCTCATGCCATTAAAAAAAAATATTTACACAATTTATATCACATCCACCAAAGGCACACAGGGGTACACAATCTCGTGTGTGTATGCACTCAGATAATATTCAATCCCGTTGACAGAGTCAGTGGGCAGTCTGTGACCGTAACATTCCACGTGTGTTTATTCTTTTAGGTGAGCAGGTCAAAGACCAAAGTCAAAAAAAATTTTCCACGAGTCGAGCCGTCGTAGGATTAGCAGCTTCAGAAGCAAGTGGAGCAGAATGTTGCCTGGTCTAACGTCCGGGTTGCCCAGTATCATCACCCTGGGATATGCTTAGGTAAGAGGATGATTTAGCATCAACTCCCAGCAGAAGGACGATGCACGTTTGGAAAGGTTTGTTTTTTCATTAGAATAGCATTACGTTCATACGAGCGCTGCTGTCCCCGCCATCACAGCCAGGCAAGTTGATAAGCACTGTGTGTGGACCGTGCTTGGCCTGTTCAGGGATGTAAATCTGGGCACACGCTTGCACACTGCTCACAGAACCAAGACGATATGAAAGAGGCAACTCTGTACGCAGCCAACTGCGCTAATCGGAGGTGCGGGGGAAGGACAACAAACGAAACACCATGTGGATTGTGGGGCCTATTTCCATCATACTTCACCATGTTGGTCAGTGCGGCTGGGTAAGAGTGGAGGTCATAGCAAAGATTTTGCTGCACTGCCTCTTGGTGACAATGTATCACTGCAATTACACAAATTCAATGATTTTACTTACATAATTTACTTCGGTAAATTGGCAAATCGTGACATACGTGCTACTTAAGGTGGCATTTTGCGTCGATAATTCTTTGGTTTAATATTGATATAGGGTTGTGAGGTGGTCAGCAGACGGCAGTACAGCAGGTGGAGTGAATCCATCTGTGTGGAGCTTTAAGTGTTTTATCCGCTTGTGTGTGTGGGTTTTATATGGGTATTGTGTCTTCCTCCCACGTGCTAAACACCCATTATCGTAAATTGGCCAAACATCCCAATGAAGCAGCAACCACATGAAGGCTTGGCGAGGTTTTAATGGATAAAAAAAAATGTGAATTGTTATAATTATAATGAGGTCGTTGGTTGCTGTTGTATATCAGTGAACAAAAAATCCTTCACCCTATCTGGCTTCTCTCCACACCCTTGAGAATGACAACTGTGCTGTACTCAATGGGAGCGGTCGCCTGAAGAGTCATTTTATTTTTTGCTCAACTTCTGATATCGTATCGAACGCACGGAATGAATGCTGGCTATGCGGGGGACTTTAATGGGCCGCAGCTCACACACAACACACTCGCCATTCTAAGAGTTCTAAGAATAAATTGTAAAATGCCTCCGGCTCAATTGACACCCAAATGATACAAACACGAAAACAAGCTCCACAGCGCGCGACTGGAGAATTCACAAACTGCTCACGAGACGAAAGACAGACCACTGCTTAAAGATTAATGCACGAATCCACTACCAACCATTAGCAAACTGCTTCTGCAAGAGCAGCAGCATCATCATCATCCTCGTATGTTGTATTCTTATTGCTAATGTGACTGATAACCGTGACTCGTTATTGTTGCTGTCAACACGAGCGCCTTCGTAAAATGTTTACAACGGTTCACCACATGCACAAAAACGGATCGTTTGAAATATAAATGAACAATTATTTCACTGCTGTTCATGAACATCTGTGAGGCGGACCGTGCTCTTGGCAGACTACCAGACTGACAATCACAAGGGCATGCATTTAAATCCCTGCTGGGTGCTGAATCACCTCTCAAGTTAATGAAATATCGACGACTTTACAAGAAGTCAACAGTTAATAAAAACCGTAAGAACGATGCCCTATATCTATGAAAGCCTCGCTGAGACTCATGACAACATTTTCCTTGCATTGGAATCCTACCATGCACTACTGCGCGAAAACATTTACCCGTACAAGCTTCAATGCGATTCAAGACTCGCGTTTTTTGGGACGTTTGGCCAATTATGTCAATGAGCGTTTTCCATGTGGAAGGAAACTGCAGAAGCCAGGGAAAACCCACCACACATATGAGGAGGTAACGAATGCCCAGTGCTCCACATAGATGCGCATGGGAATCCTTTGCTGTAACATCATCTCCTGGCCACCTTGCGGCCCAGTTTGGCCGCTGTGTGTAGATGCTGCTCCTCGCCATGTGAATGTGGAAATTACATCGCTGGCCGAATGGCACCGATAGAAATAAGCGGCGGCCGGCGGCGGCTTAGAGACAACTGCCACTTGATGACTGCAGAGGCAACGGCGTTTGTCTTGTCGACGTTTCTGGCAATCCCTGTGTTTACCTCTCGTGGTACTAGGTCGTACAGCACTGGGCATGAGTGATGCTTCACAGCACAAGGGCATTCGCCGATGAAAGTCCACAACCCCCCACGGATGCTTCTCGGCTACCAACCTTTAGGATCTTTCAAGTCGGACGTAATCTACCCGTACAAAATCAGACTCGAGGGATCCGAAAAGTATAGGTTTCATTGCTTCATTTGATACGCGAAGGGGGCGGTTGGGTGCACCGCACGAGAGCGTGTTAGTCCTTGGCAACAAGGGACTTTAAACTGAATAATGGCGGCAAAGTTCAGTGTGTGTTTTAAGTAGGTTAGCAGGCGCAGCTATCGGAAGTAAAAAAAAACGGCAGATATTTTTAAAGCTGTACTGAGTCGTTTATTTATTTAAAAAATGCAACAAAACTGTGCATTGCACCTCAGATAAAACAGGCGTGGGTTTTTTTTGGCGGGGGAAGGGGGGGTTATGTTGCAAGGAGAGCTTTTTTCAAGGAAAGCTTAAAAGGCCTACGATGACTGTTCTTGCGGTAATTTTTTGTGTGCATTATTTTAGTTGGGGGAAATTTTCGAATGTGTTGGACGACGCCGGCAAACAGTGGCAGAATTTCGCTAACGAGTAACAACTTGAGGGTCCATTTAACAGCAGGCACCGCAGTTTGGTGAGTGAAATTTAAAATTATAGGCTAGACGTACTTTAGACGCCTTGGGCACATGATAAAAGATGCAACTAGAAGGGCTATTGTGGAGACGCTGCCTGGTTCGGAGTAAAAGGAGACCGAGAGTGAGATCAGGTTGGTGAGATGTTAACTACCTCGCCTGGTATACAGGATGTGGGTTCGATCCCGACCTTGACGTCTTTTTTTATTTGGAGTTTGTGCATGTCTGTCACTCCCTGTGGTCGTGTGGGGTTTTCTCCGGTTTCTCCGGTTTTTCTCTCCACATTTAGAAGCAACGTGCCTTTAGAGTATTTGGCAGCTATACATTTACACAGGATAAGTCACTTCGTTGCTCTATCATTTGCGGTCAGGTCGCTTCTTAAAAAGAGTTGTATGGTTCAGTGAGCCTTTCCTGGTAATTGATTTTTATAGAGATGGAAGGATTGGTGGAACGACACGTTGAAGGTAGTGGATGTGACTAGAGAGGAGGCACAGCATAGGAGCACGTGGATAAATAAAATCCCGAGCACCCAGTAAACAACATGCAACGTTGGGCTAACATTGGCATGCGGTTGAAATTGTTGGACCAACGTTGGCCCAACCTTCCATGCTTTCTGCGACAGCCAACCACGTGTCATAGTGGGACTACAGTACTGGCAGGGGTAAAGAATCAAACCGTCAGCAGCATGAAAACTGGCTCAGTGGCAAGCGCACTGACCATTCTGGTAGCTTCTCAGTGGTGTCGCCAATAATATCGGTTTAACACCAGCACGGCAAACCGCTTCATTGTGCGGGAGGCTGTTTATTTTGGATGGAAAGCGGTGAGCAGGATGACGCTTAGGGCAAATGGCACACATTGTGTGTCTCATGGATGTGTAGGAGAGATGGGACAATTGACCTGCTGTCCACTTTGGGCCTTAAACACTCTTGACTAATATCTCACACAATGGGTGGGAAGGTCCCTGATCTGTAAACATGAAGCCACTGGCGAGCAAATTCCTCTTAAGCCCAGACGAGTGTGCACAATTTACACTTTTTATCTCACTTGTTAAAGGTCAAAATTATACTAAGGCGGTGGATTTTTCTCCGGGTCCTCTGGTTTTTTTCCATCTATATTTAGAAGCATACCTTTAGAGTATTTAGCTGATATGAATTTCCACATGGTAAGCCACTTCGTTGATATATCATTTGTGGCCAGGTCGCTTCTCAAAAAAGGGGCAAAAGAACTCAGTGGGCCTTACCTGGTAAAATAAAATACAAAGTTAAGGAGTTAGTATAAACATCTTTACTACCTTTCAAAAGATTCTGACGTGATATATGTTTTGTTCCATGAGCCCATCCTCAAAACGATGAATTCTGATATATTTTTTCTCTCCCCCCATTAGACCCTCAGGGCTGCCCCACCCAAAAACACAAAGGGTCCCTTTTAAGTACAGTATAAGAAAATAAATCGGCGCAGTGCAACTTTTTTTTTTGCTGGAAACTTTTGAACGAGATTTTTTGGTTATGGAACTTTTTGACAGCTCAACCTTGTTTCTGTCCTTCTGTGCCCATGGTATCCAGCTGTAGAGGTGGGGGAGGTGTGGGTAACAATGACAGAGACCTTGACTCTCACAAGTGGAAGCCGTGAGTTCAGATTGCATTTGAGGGTCGACTCAGCCCATCATCCCTACGGGGGGTTGATAAATGGTGTGGGAAGTAAACATTGGGCGTGGGGAAGTCAACAGCGATTGTCAAATGATGGAATGAACTACACAACATGCATTTGAGCGGGTCACATTTTAAGTGTTGTGTTTAAACATAAACACTTTAATTATATATGGCAATAATGCCATCAACTCAAGCAATATTTACTGAGTCTCAAGACTCTTTTTCAGGAGGGTCCTGCATCTGGATGTTTAGCTACTACCGAGTTCACAGAGAGGCGATAACACTCAGCACTGTCATCTCTTGGCCACATTGTAGCCCCATGCCAACAATGCCTGGCAAGCCGTGGTGGTCACCCATCAAAGCACTCATCAGATCCAAGCCTGCTTGGCTTCCAAAAATCCACAGAGGCCCAGACACATTCAAGAATTGTTTGGTCATTGGAAAAGCACCGACATTTTTTTTAACAGAATCGTTTTGTGCAAACAGATTGCACTAATCTGTTTCACGAAGATCATATACAAAATAACGATCCACAAGGGACACTCAAAGTTGATAAATCTCTGCCCCAGACAAACGGAAGTGATTATGAGAGCTACTGCCTCTCTAGGACCTCGCAGTGACAGGAGGGTGGACGGGAGGGGGGTCGTAAAGTCCGAGGCCTCACACACTAAGCAACAACGGAACGCACTGTAATATTTTCTGCATAGTAAATCTTAAAGTGAAATGCTCTTAGTTCATTATGTTTCCGAGGCTGCAAATTCACGTCTGTCTTTGCACCTCAATGCATGTTTGCGGCACCTATCATTTAATTGTCACTCCAAGATGTCATTTTCCATAAACTAATAATTTACTGTGCAATGCATGGAAATCACTGAGAAAGGTCTGGTGAGAATGGGTTTTTATTTACAAATTCTGGATTTTCTCTGATTTAGCTCCAGATTTCTGTTGACTTTTCAGATTTCTAAATTTTTAAGGTGACACACAAATAAGACGACTTCAAAGTCATGTTTAAAAATGTGGCAGTTAAACTCCGGATATGAAATGTGTTAATCCATTAAAAATAAACGAGAGTGCTTTAAACTGCACACTCCCCATACCTTTTAATTTCTGTTCTTTGCGTCTTTGGGTAAAGTCACGTAGATAGGTTCAAAGAAAATAACAAAAAACAAGGCACTTATAAATAGTTTGCGTTTGGAAGCTAACCCCCCTTTTCCTGAAGACGACCGCTTGTGTTGCGACCGAAACGTCGTAGTTTTTTCTTTTTTTCTTTGAACCTATCTACGTGGCTTTACCGAAAGACCTCAAGAATATGAATTCCTGCAGTCACGAAAGCTTTAAGTCAATATTTTTATTTCTGTTGTAAATAAACCTTACTTTTAAAAAAATTATAATAAAAAATTCGAGCGTTAAATGGGAGGGAGGTCATAAGACATCTGGACCACCATGTCCAAAGCGCCAGGGGTACATCAGAGAAAAGTTTAGCTTTTTAATTACATCAGTCACAATGTGTTTAAATACGTACTGTGTGTGTGTGGTACTGTGTAAATACAGTCCTGGTATGTATACAGAGCACCGCATAATATTTACGGACATTTATAAAACGTCACATTTTGCTAAAGTGCCTTCACATTTGGCGCAGTGCTTGCGAATCCCTTTCTGTAGGAATAACAGGCACACCTTACCACGTGCCTGAATGCTTAACTAAACAAAACATTTAACACGTCGCTTTTCTTACATATATATATAGCCAGGCTAGTACAGTCATTCGCGAAATGTGTGTCAAGGGCTGTTCGGATGGTCTTAGGGCAATTCAGGGTTTTTTAAAAACTTGAATTCGTCTCGACTTTACCCTTCGTGTACTTTGCACTCCCATCACGTTATCTGTGACAAAGAGTTTTACAGCTCATTGGATTCCTCCAGTGTGAATTAAAATTCTGATTCCTTAGACGTTTCACCTGCGATTTGCGGCGGCGGGCACACGCGCGACTCGACTCTGAGGGAGGGGGCGGCGTGGTTGCGTTGGGGGGGGGGGTCATTCGCAGGAGGAATGTGGTTAATTGTTACCCGGGGCGACGGAACGCGCGGGTGTGTGCGACCTACAAGACTGGTCAGGCTGGAAGAGCAACCAACCAAAGGTCTTTGATAAAGATCAATGGCAGAGACCCCCCCGCCCCTTACCATCAGCAGCCCAGCATGGGGCGAGCAATGAGGAAATGACATTCTTTGCAAGACGAATCATATATATATTTTTAAAAATACCTGGCCCACGCGCTGTGCTGCTCAGTATGAGTGAAATACCTCGAGCAAAATGATGCGTGTGTGTGTGTGGGAGGGGGGGTGTTCAATTTTGATCACCCATCGTCAGATTAGGGATTTTCCAAACGACGGCGCAGATATTAATCACTTGTCTCCATATCCTCTTGACATTCTCGAAAGCTGTCATCATCACCGACACTATCACCATTGCGAAATGTGTTTTACCTGCCTAGGTAATTTACATTTTGGGAAATAACTCCCACGTGACGTTGGGAAACGTATTTCCCAGAATATTTAAGGAACTGCAAAGTATCAGTTATGAAATCATCACTTTTATTATTTGGTTGTGTCGACAGTAAGTTCCTTCTGCTGGGCTCTCTGCGTGTGACTTTGCACACGACCAGGTGATGCCAACCTTAATGAATTTTCAAACAAGCATGATATCAGCATCTTGACCAAGTCTCAACGCGACTCCACCAATGCCTAAACGAACATTTAAACACGAAATCACATTAACTTGAGTACAACACTGACATATACAGTACACAGTCATATATCACATACCCACCCGGATTAATTTCAATAATCCCCTTTACTATATTTAAACACACTCAAGGCACTACTTATAATGCCCGTCAATTCTTTCGCACACTTGAGAAGGTTGTTAGAACACATACGAGCATTATAAGCTGTGTTCTAACAACCGACTCAAATGTGCGAAGGCTTTCATCAAGCAGTGGATTGGCGAACATTATTAGCTGGTCAGTGATGAGGGTTGGTGAAGGGGATGAGGGCCCAGGACCGGTTTCAGATATCGCGCTTGTCACCAATGTTAGCCGTGGCTGGAAACTCAGTTCGATGGGGTTCAGAGGAAAAGTGCGATTTTGGTTTCTCGACAAATAATTGATCAATGCTGCGTTGGCGGTGGCGCACAATTAACAACAACAACAACAAGAAGAAACTCTAACACACTCATCGGCCACACTCGTCCCCTTAAAAGAAACGAACATATAATCGGAGACGTTTTGGGCCAAGTGTTTGAACCTACTTGACAGCATGCACGCGCAACACCAAAGGTAACACCTTCGCAGATATGTACATCAGATATGAAAACTATTGATAACAAAGACGGAAGCTACGTGACAAGACACATTCTTCTGACAGGCGCGAACTCGAGGATGGATTGTCACTGCATTGCCCGTTTCCCTTCGTAAGCGTCACAATGAATCGACACGATAGGGGCCCTTTCAGACGCACTCCGCTGCTGTACCACCACAGACCCGTCGCCCTCTGTGCCTTGACGAACCGTTATTTTGGCTGTCAAAACTACGGTTAGTAGCAGTAAAAATAATTTACACTCTTGATTTGAGGCTTTCGTGACTGCAGGAATCCATACGCTTTGGTTCTTTCGGTAAAGTCACGTAGGAAAAAAAAAGATATTTTTTTACATTTTATTTTAAAGTCACGTAGGTAGAAAAATAAAATATAAAATAATATTTTTTAATTATTTTATTTTTCTACCTACGTGACTATAATATTTTTTTATTATTTTTTTTATTTATTTTTCTACCTACGTGACTTTACCAAAAGAACCAAAGAGTAATAATGAACACTTATAAAGCGCGTTTCACCCAGACACTGCAAGGCGCCGCACAGAGGCTTCGTTGACCAGAGTTCCTCTTTAAAAAAAAAATGCATAGTTGCCCTCGTGACCTTCGGGCCCGAATCGCCGACCTCTCCCCCCTTAAATCAGCGTAAAGCGTCCACATAAACGACGCCGCTGCAGTCGTAAAAAGCCGAAACGCAACGTTCTGCGTAACACTCGGTACCACCTTGCCAATGGAGACATCGCACTGAATGCACCGGATCTCGTGAGATCCCAGAAGCCAAGGAGGTTTGAGGTTTTTTTTAGTTTTTAACTTGGATTGGAGACTGACTGTCTGGGCAATACCGGGTGTTGTCGGCTTTGGTCTGCACAAATGGCTAGGGGATGGCAGTACTCCCCTTTTGTGTTTAGTCGCTTTTCTCTGGGCACTCCGGTTTCCTCAGAGATGATGATGCCAAACACTCGTGAGTGAGATTGGTCAAAACCATCCCAGATGCAGGACCCTACTTGAAAAGAAAACAAAGTCTTGAGAATGAGTGAGGATGTCCGGAGTAAATAACAAAAATGTTCGCGAGTAAACTCTCCACGTTTAAAAATGTCAGTGACTTCCGTTCTCAGAATGCATGTTGGGCAGGTCATTCCCTCCCTTGACACCCACTGTTTACGTCCCATAACATTTATCACCTCCCCATAGGGATGATGGGCTGAGTCGAGCATCGCCTGCAATTTGAGACTTCCTTGGCTAAATAAATTGCATTATGGCCACGAAGAGATATCAACAGTGATTGTGAATAAAGAAAGCTGAATTTCCACTATTGACTCACTTTCCCGTAACAATGCTGAGCACGTACATGTACATATGTACGGCACTTTTATCTATCCCCTGCTGGATGGGGGTCACTACACACCATCCACATCATGGAGATTATAACAACCTCTCCTATAGCATGCTGTTACCCTTCTTCCAGCACAGTCCGGCCTCAAGCCCGCTTCGCTTGCAAAATCCGTTCGAGACCGGGTGCGCATTCCGAGTCGATTTGGTCATAGGCGATGCCGAATGTGGGCGGTGGGCACTGCAAAGTCATATTCTGTACGATCCGCTGTGCGCACACAGAGAGAACGGGCTTTCACACTCCTCCACAACCTTGGATTAGGACACACATGACCGCACCGAAACACAGAGCCACGCTGCCAAGAGCACCACACCCTTGGCCCTGAGATGTGAGCGTGGCCCTCCCCACTCACCCCACCCGCCACAGCGTGGCCCTGAGTGAGGGGGGTGGGGTTGGAGAGGCATGGCCTTGCAGGTGAACCTGCTGCTTCATCCTGAGCTGAGAGGGACGCGGCATTCCTCGCGCGTTTGAGCCGTCGCAGGAGAACTTCTGGCGATCCGCGTGCGCTCGCGGAGCGCAGAGGGCTCCGTCGTGTTTTACCCTCGGTTCAGAAGCAACGGACTCCAGCTCGCTCGCGTTGTCTGCATACCACGTGCGACGACTACTGACTACTACTGTACTACGCCGATTTGAACTCGGGGAAGCCTCGCTAAGTCTCGAGAAATCGTTTGTGCAGGACGGCCCTGCTGCCAGATAGCAATCGCTGGTGATTTGCGGTGGCATCAACGACTTTGAGCACGTGATGACATCTTGATCCTGCTTCTTTGGGTTGTGACGTTTGGCGGTTGGCCAGCCTTGGTTCCAGCACGCCTGACTGCTGATGAGACACATCTGGTCGAGTTTGCTTGCAGTGAATAAATGCTGCTGATATTATGCGATCCCAGAAGGCCGTGTGACTGAAAGGATGTGTAAAAAAATGTATGCGGAGAGATGAATTACGTAAAGGAGACGTATTGCCTGCATGTGTATTTTGTTCACTGCGACGTTTGGCTAATTCCATAAACTAGGATTTTGCTTTTGGGAGTGAAATCATCACATGGAGAAAACCGACCACGCATATGATGGGGGTAAGATGTAAAGGTGTGCACAGATGCATTTAACAATCCACAGCTGTCTTGTCATCTATAAAACAACTATAAACTATTTTTATTTTAGCAGGTAAGGCCCACTGAACTATACAGCTCTTTTCAGAAGCGACCTGGCCACAAATGATAGCTCAACGAAGTGGCTTATCATGTGTACATTGATAGCAGACAAATTGATTTTAAATGTGGAGGGAAAACCGGAAACCCCGGAAAAAATCCACACGACCACAGGGAGAGAAAGACATACAATCTCCAAATATACAGCAGGCGTCAGGGTCGAGGATCGAACTCACGACCTTCTTGCACACCAGGCGAGGTAGTTAACATCTCGCCACCGTGGCACCCCCATCTCTCGGGACACCTCGCGGCACAAGTGCACGGCACCCGGTGGTGGGCGAGATCGGGCAAAGGTGCGGTGGGAGCTGGAGCGTGGATTGATGGGAGAGACGTGGAGCGGGTTCGGTGTGCATATGAGCAAAATTAAGCTTAACTTTAAGCACGGAGATAAGCCTTTTCTCATGAGCATTCAATCCTCAGAGGGGGTTGAGGGGGGGGGCTTAACTTATCAGCACTGTTTGTGTTTAGGAATGCATTGTTTTATTCCCTTTGTGATCATTATCACATTCATCGTTTTACTTGTTTAGAAACGTTTAAGCCCGAAAGGTGCAGTTTTCGGAGGCAAAGTCAATCTTCATAAACCACTTCCAAAAAGTTAGTTTTTTTAAGTTCCCGAGACCCCTTTCGCTCATTGTCCCTGTTTCCTGGGCTCACATCCTGAAAATCCTTAAAAAATATTCTCAAAAATAGCACCGCCGCATTGTGAAATTCACACAAATTTAAAATACCCCCCCCCTCCTGCCTCCTTCCAGAAAAAAAAATGTCCGTAAACATCGTGTATAAGACAAGGACAATATTCTTGAGTCTTTACCGAAAGACCCAAGCATATTAACTCCTGCAGTCACGAAAGCTTTAAGTCAAGATTTACACCAACAATATTATACTCATGCTCACCGGAAGATACTCGTACACACACTGGCAAATGCTGGGTAGTAAACAGATTTATTCGTGCAATCCTTGCTCGTTTTTGCATAGAGTATTTTAGGCGCTATATTTATGTGCACACATCGTAAATGCATTAATTCTTTATTTAATCCGGTGAGCTCCCAAGAGACCGGGCAACAGTCGTACGAATTGACAAGAGTGGAACCCGGCTCACCGAAAACGACAAAAAGGCAAATCAAAATGTGGCAACGGCAAATGAAACAAATAGAAATCAGCACAAAAACAACTGCGTCACGTGAGAGAACGTGTAGCGAAGCTTCAGTTTTATTCAGTTCGGTATTGTAGGTTCTCGTTCTAAAACCGTCACGAACAGCGCGGTCAATGCTTAGTTTACCAAACTGTGAACAAGTAACTCTTTGGACTCTTCTGATAAAAAAAGGTGGTAAACATACTTGTGTCTGTTAATACAAGTTAGTTTCATTCCACATTAACATTCAATCGTTATTTTCCCTTCCAAAAGTCAAGCCCACGGCAGATTTTGTTTAAGCATTAAAGACCACTGGACCGGTGACGACCTTCGTGGTTCTCATCAGCTGTCACGTCTGCGTGGCGTTCACATTCAGGCGAGGGAGTGAACTGACTTTGCAACACGCATTGAGCAAGGCACATGGAGACGTCACAACAAACCGGTGGCTGTGTTTGAACGAGATAGCTCCTCAAATAGATTGTGCACACAGCACTGCCGAAGTGCGAACGCAGTGGAATGGCATTCTGCTGTGGATCATTCACATTCTTCTCATAGACATGTAATATTAAAACAATTCTCGTATGCATGCAGTGCCAAGCAATCACTATTTGGAAACTTTTTTTTAAAAAACTAACATTTTTTATGGACCTATCATAAACACACGTCACTCGAGCGCACACTCGTGATTTATAACACCGCAGCCAAGCAGACGACATGCAGCAGTACCGTGCACACACACACACTCACACACGTAGAGTTGCTGCAGGTTACCGGCAGAGTTGAGCGGACTTTTATTCCAGGAGGAAGCCACAAGCACTGGTGTGAGTTGAAGCCTTGGCTTCCAAGCTGCCGTGACGAAAACAAATCTGGCTTCTGATGTAGTTCCTCACTCAGCTGCTTCCCTTGCGCTCTCCCCTCTCTCTCGCTCCGTGTGTGTCTCTCTCGCCCCTCCGCAACAGTCGTGTGAAAACTCCCAGCAGAAACACACACAAGCGTGCGAGTTGCATAAGTCTCTGCTGACCCGCCCTGCTCCCCCCCCCTCCCACACACCAAGCACACGCCCATCGTGGGCTGCACGTTGCGTCCCAGATTGGCCGAGAGGCAAAGCCGACGAAGTGAACCGAGGTTGAGTCTCCCCTCCCTCGGCACAGCTGTCAGTCCATCAGTCTCTGTGCGCGGGCGGGGGGGGGCCCTGGGCTCGCCGATTGATCCACGGCAAGGCCACGAGTTGAAAACGCCCCGACAGTAGCACGGCGCGGACGGCGCTGGGGCACTTTGCAGTCTCGGCTCTTGGACGGTCACCTATTGAACCATTTCAATAATGATAATAATGATATCTCCTTCCGTGGAGGAAGGAGGAGGAGGGGGGGATTTCCCCAATCATGCCCGGCCCCTGTTCTTTTTTTCTCGGCTGTAAATCAGTGACGGCAGTGGAGGTTATTGGGTTGCGATTGTTACTCATACGCGAGCATGACTAAGAACTCCGGTGGATTACTGCGCTGTTTGTTTTATTGCTGTGGCGGATGTACTGCGTAGTTCTCCGATGCGTTTTCGATTTGCGCCGCGCTTAGTTCAGCCCCGGGATGTCCGACGTTTTGGGCCGCGTGCTGGGGGCTTCTTCAGAAACAGAATGTTCCCGAACGTTTCCCGCACGTCCTGTGAGCTTTTTCAGACACGAAGCGTTCCTGAATGTTCCCGAAGAAACGCCCAGGACGTGGAGCGAAACGTCGGACATCATGTCGATGGATATACGGTGCAATTCAAGAGCACGCAGGAGAGATGAACAGCAGTGCGTAGCACTTGCCTGTCTGTGTCTTTGCACACAGTCGAGGTGTCAACAGAGACACGTCTCGCTCCTCTGATCCCCATGTCAACCTCCAAGTGAACTTAGTCGTCCAGGGCATAACGTTGGGAGGTACTCGGGAGGTCACAACATTTGACGCGTACTGTATTCCACAGCAAGGACAGCTGCCCTCAACAATCGTACACACGCTGCCAATTGGGCACCAAGTGAAGAAAGACCCGCACTGCAACGGCTCTAAACCGAGTAGTTTATGATCCAGCTGAAACGTTAAACGTCAACGCGTCTCTCTGCTCGAACGAGTGCTCATCTCTGTAGTTTCCGAGCCAGTGGTGGAAATTGTTACTCGTTCCATTGGCGGCAGAGGGATGATGGCCTTCGTCGACGCAGCTCCGAATATCATGAATCTGGCAAGTGACAATCAAACACGAAATTAAATGTGTCAAGAGGCCACCTTGGCCGGTGTTGCTGATGCCAGCGCATCTCGCCACAGCATCCTCCTGAGACATTCCACGCGGTGGACCGCAGTGGCTCGGGGCCATCTGCTTGGTCACCAAGTTCTGGGTGCACCCCATTGCCTTTCTCGGTGACCTGTCCTCCAACATCACTCGTGGACTAGAGCAGCAAATGCGTTCTTGAAGATGCTTCAACTCAATTAAAAGGGAGAGAGAATGTAAGCATGTGTGCAAGAAGTGAAACAAAACAGATCCAGTTGCGTTTAGATGTTGTATACATGCAAATGTTATGTTGTTGTACGGACGAGATAACTTTTACCAATGACAGAATTATCGATCAAGAGACACTTCCGATGTCATGATCATCATTGGCTATGATCTACCCGGCTGGGTCGGCACTGTCACACAGAGCAATCGATTTGTGATCGTAAGCATGCAAGTTTGAATGTCGTGATTTAATTTAGTTGAAACGTCGTGATTTAATTTAGTTGTTTTCATTTATTTTATTTTATTGATTGTTTGACCTACGTGACTTTACCGATAAAACCAAAGAGTAAGTTTGAATGGTCAACCCACTCCATCATCCTCCCAGGGTCGATAAAATTGCTATCACTTTGCGAAACGTCCACCATGGCCATCGTGCAGGGGGGAACTGACCTCCTGCGATGAAATGTGAAATTTCCACTGCCATCTTAGGGTCACCAATGAGAGATGCGCCACTCCAATGCTCGTTTGAGCACGGACGAGACTCTTTGGCTACAGAAGTGTGATGAGCTCATTGACATGCGAATTAAGAACATGTGCTGGCTGGGTCAGAGGAGGAGATGTGGGGCCATAAAGATGGGGATCTATCTCGAACTACGCTAAACACTACAGAAGACAAATTTATTATTCTCAAGACGCAATAAAATAAAATAAAAAGTTCCCATTTGTTCCGTAGAGCTGGGCAGATGCAGTTCGTCATAGGGGCGGTGGAAAGAAGGAAGGTGACGAGCCTAGACTTTTATTTTGTGTGTTTAGTTTGTTCCCCTTTGCCAGCACCTCCGGTTAGCACGGTTGGCTACGTCGATTGGCTACGTGAGGTGCGAAAGAAGTTTAACATAAAACAAAGTTTGTTTTATTCAATCGAGTAAGGCCCACTGAGCTGTGTAGATCGTTTTTCGGTAAGCGAGCTGGCCACACAAATGATAGCACAACGAAGTTTCGTACCATCATGTGGACATTTAAAGCAGTCAAAAACTCTAAACGCATATATAAATGTGGAGGGGAAAACCCAACATATATACAACATTCCTAGCACGGATGGGCTCAGGGAAAGGAATTCCTGATTATGGGGGGTAGCAGACGAGAATGAGCGACCTCCCACTGAACGACAGAAGGCCTTGGTGGCTATCTGGAGGGGTGAGTGAGTGGAGGAGAGTCGAGTGAGATGAGCAAGGAGAGGGGAAGGGCGTGTGCAGAGTGGATCTTAAAGACACAATTCAGGCACTTTACTGAGCTGAAACTACAACTGAATAGACAGCGACAAGTCCGCTCAACTAAATCCGTCAGGCACAAATGGCAGGAGCAAGCATTCATTGCTATACTTTACCGATGAGCCCTAACACCGATGAAACCAGTAGGGTATATATTGTTGCATGTCCGCTTCCTTAATTAAATAAAACATCACAATCTCAGGTCTTCTGAGCTCAACTGTGGCCATCGCAAAGCGCAAGAGTTGTGATGTCATCTTAGTGCGCGCAGCGCGCTGGGATTCCCTTTGACACCTTGCCGTTCATCGACACCGCGTCGCGTGTATGTATTACTAGCTTCGCCTGGGACTTGGATTCACCACGCCCGGCCGCCTTTGTCTCCCCAGTGGTGATGTTCACACACTACACGAGTTACTCGTTTGAGGCAGAGTCGACCTGGGGGAGGGCCCAGGACTGGTTAAAATAATCGTCACCGGTGATGGCCGTGAGCGGGAATCGAACTTGGGTCGCCGGGTTCGTAGCGCAGCGCGCTAACCACTACACTACAATGCCTTACGCTTCCACATGCGCGGGTCACATAACAGATTTGACGTCACAGCACACTTGCCGTGCAAAAAAATCTCTGCATTATTGAGCTCCCCCCTCCAAAAAAAGTGTATTTGTATAATTTTCGCATGGTGTACAGTCTGGAAAGTACCCACATGGCAAATTTCAAGTTTGTTGCATGTCGTGAAGTACGCTAAACATTTTGAACAGACACACATAATCACAACTTTGCCTTTTATATATATGGAGAATGGAGATATATCACCGTCATTGTTACCGTATCGTCTCCCCTGTGTGGATGGAGCGCCACCCGAAATGAAATGCCCTCCGTGGGTGGGCAGGAGCAGGTGATTGTGGGACAATTTACTCATCTCGTTAAAACGTCCACCAATTGCGGAGTTAATATTAACGGGGAGCGACAAACGGCCAGTCGTGCTGACTCAGGATTCCAAACACAGTGGACATTCATTTACATAAATGCTTCTCCAGCTGAGTCACAACGACGGCTACAACCGCAGCTGGGTTTTTTTTGTTCTTTCTGAAATAAGAACAATCTGTCGGGGAATTACTTTTCTGGGAAAAATTCATCAACAGACGCAAAGCACCACCGCCCCTCCCGCTGGGCAGTGAACAACGTTAAGTTATAAAGACTGAAAGAACCGAGAAGAGGAGTTATAAAGACTGGCTTTAGTAAAATAACAACTACGTAGCACCGCAGAGCACTTGATTCGAATGCGCAAACTACTCAATTAACCCACCTGACCTGAGGCATGTTCTCACTCACACTGCAGCGCAAACCTTCGATATCTCACTGAAAGCAGCAACTTGGATCTTCCCATGAGCTCTAAAAGAGTCTTCGTACTACTTAGGGACACAATTTGTTTTCTACAGTAGTACTTTGCCATAATTAATGTTTTGCTTTCTAATATATACGTGTAGAGTCAATGTTTCTCCCTGCTCAAGCGAGCAATGGTGGAGCACTCAACTCTGCTGATGGCACTGAATCAGGGGGAACGAATTCCACATTACTCTGGCAGAGACCAGTCTGTCCGTGCGATGACAACGTGCGGCATCCCACAAAGTGTTACTACTGTACTCAATTTTATCGACCCCCAGAGGGTCGACCCCCAACAGGAAGTCTAACTCATACCCATCAGACCCACAGTCCAGCTCTCCCACCACATTGCCACCTCGTGGGATATTAAAAAGCATTATTTTATTTATTACATGACTGTATCGGGTGGAGCATCGGCACAGTTTGGTTCGCATATGTCACTGTGTTCCCAGCCACCTGTGTTCAATCGCTGGAGCTTGCCTGGCGTCAAGTGCCAAGCTATATCTCAACTGACCCTAGCATCATCCCTCTTTTAGAGGTGGCACAGATATTCATTTTGCGATATGCGCAATCAACTCCGGAACGGCATCCTGTTCGTGAGCAAATGATTCACGACACCCCCCCCCCCGATGCGTCTCGTCCCTGCCACCCCTTTCATTTGTGCTGGACGCAACGCCGAAGCGCCTCAAATTGTATGTTGTTTTTTTTAACAAGAGAGCCACGCAGCATGGCTATGGGTGTTTCTCCGGCTACTCTAAGGACGTTTTGATAAGTTGCTTTTAGAATAGGGTTTCCCCTTTTATCTGGCAACAAAACAGATGTTAAGTTGTTAAAACACCAAACTGTAACCTTTTACAAGGAATCATGTCTGCATTAACCACAATGCTTGTGGTCAGAATGCAAACAAAAAACACTGACAATATATGCATTGTCTTTGAAACTGATTGGTCCACACCAGAGACAGCTTTCTTTTGAGCCTCGTCTCAAGCGGTGTTAGACCAGAGGACGCGTTCGGTTGTAATGCTTTTGGCGTCCTCTGGTCTAACACCGTCGCGACTTTGTAAAATAAAATAAATAAAAAACGTTCTGGCACTTTTAATTTCTGCACATCACAACTTGCGCTCAAGAGCTTCCGTTTCATATATTTCATTTGCAGATACTGTGTTTTACAAATAAGATTTGGATACTGATATATATACGATGCCCTACTGGATAAATAAACCACATGGCTGTGGGAGAAAACTTCAAGTGCAAAAATATCACGGAAACGTGCGCAACAGAAAATGAAGTCTTTGTTCACAGAACTTGTGACATTTCCGTCAATTTAGGCATGCACCATGAGCCGTTTGTTCACAATGTCGGAAACGCCACAATGATTGGGCAGGGGGGGGGCAGCGAGGCACTCGTACGACGCGCTGGTTACATCCCGTAACCGTGGAGTGACCGAATGGGCAGGATCGGGTTAAAAAAAAAACTCCCGCAGAGAACTCGCCATCTGTTCCGTCAAGGTTTACTGCTTTGAGCAACGTGGGACAGAAGAGTGAAAGTGTGTGACCTTTTCGCAACAGCAGGGGGGAAAAAAAGACTAAATTATTTCGGTGAATCCGTGCCTTCGTATTTTCTCATAAAAAAACAATGATGTTGTGGCACTGTGGTCAGAGCATCTGACGACTTACAATCAGAGAGCTCTGGGATGTGGCGGGGGAGGAGAAGGGGGGGGGTCGGCTCAGCCCATCATCACTCCACGGTCGATATATTAGAGCACCAATTTGTATTCGATCAGTGGCGTCTGCCGCATCCACGTGAGCAAAGCTCGTCACCAACGGCGAGGTGCGTCGTCGAACAGCGAAGGTCAGGGAGAGTTCGCCTCTTCGGACCACGTTGCCCCGGGTCGGACGCCCTCGGCCGATCGCCCCGGAGCCCCTGGCACCACCATCCCCCCCGCACTACCGCGCTGCTGGAGCCGACTCCGGGGGGGTGCGGACCTCAGTCGAGGTGGGTGCGCGCCGCTGTTGAGGGCCCACGTCAAACACCCGCGGTCCTGGACTTGTGCTCAGCGTGGACCGCTACTCTCCGGTCAGAGTGGGGGGCGGGGGGCGAGGGCGGCCGACGATGGAGGGGAAAATTTGTTAGCAAAGCGAGCGGTTGTCGGGTCGTGCCGCGGCGCTGTTCGGCGCGATGTTCGCCGCTTCACTCCGCGCGCTGGGAGGCTCCTTCGAGAACCGAATTAATTTGATGTACCGCGAAAACTCACGCAGTGGCGGTTGTCGTCCGCGGCGACGAAAAACATTTCTCGGCTCGTGGAATGTGGGGCTTTTCGATCCGTGGCTTTCGGGCAACCGGTGGAGATAAGCATCGGCCCCCGTTGCCCGTTGCTCGTTCGGGCAGGGAGACTCTTTGGATTTGAATACGATTGGGGAATGCAAAATGTTCGTTGGCTCCATGATGGAAGGGCAGTAGAACGGTTGATCACTTGGTTTGATGTCGGGTGACCGAGATGCTCCGAGGATAGCGGCACATGAGGTGGTGGGGACGCTGGTGTTTTCTGTGCATTTGTAGTTCCCAAGATCTGGCAAACAAAACAAAAACGCATTTCCAAGTGTGTCAGCGGTCTATGTACATGTGTTATTATAGAGGATTATGGGGTGATGATGTTGAAGCTCAGTACAGTGGTCATTATTTAGTGAGCTCACACTTCCCCGCCGTGTGAACTCTGGCGAACGTGGGATGTGATTATTCTAATTAACATTTGAGCAAATACAGCCCTCGTAAATGGTACGTTTCACTGGGGCAAACAAAAAGGAGTTTTTTTTTTTACATTTTGATCTTTTTTTACGGCAAACATTTAGTAACAGCATGACTCCTTGTCTGATTCGCTTTCTAAAATATATTGGTAATTTGGCAATGTAGGCTTGAAATCTCATTGAGCGATGATGGAAATACTGTTGTTTGTAGACCTCAAACAAGAGTGTGTGGTTAATTAAAACCACTAGGACCATCGCTAACCACCTTGATGAGAGTGTGCAAAATATATAATAGAATGGGCTCCCCTCCACCCCAACAGTAACTCTGTTCGGCCGTGGGCTGTTGCCATCGAAACTAACTGGGTAACTGGTTGCACGGGATTTTCCATGTAACAAATAAGAATTGAATTAAATGGAAACGGTGAAAGAAGTTCGGAATCGAGATACGATAAATAGCGACACCGAAATTTTGGTTTAACGGATACGGAAGACGGACACGGTTAATTTAAAATTGCTCTACCGTTGACATTTGTGCTGATATTAATGTAATTATTTTGTATAGTGAGAAGAGCATGAACGTGACTGCTGTTTTACGTTCCGTTGGTCAAAATGCAAAAAAAACACTGATAATATATGCATTGTCCTTGAAACTGATTGGTCCACACCAGAGACAGCTTTCTTTTGAGCCTCGTCTCAAACGGTGTTAGACCAGAGGACGCGTTCTACGAGTGTGAGTAAAAAGTCAAAATGCCCCCGTCTCAAATTTATATGGGGTAGCGGTCACCTCCATTGGCTCCATGTGACACGTGAAACGCACACAAAAGTTACCCCTGAAAGAAATAAAAGAAATATTCAAGTAACCAGACTACATTACTATGGAATTCAGGTGCAAGCTTTATCGCAGGAAGGTGCCCTAAATTCATTTTGATCGCCCTTCACATGTCTGGAGGTCAAACCAAATACGGCCCCATTTCCATTGGAACCAACACATCATTGGTGCCTATTTGCAAGCTTGTCACCGCACCATCAGTTTACTTTTGTAGTGACATAGAATGGTCACTACTGTGTCGGCCTGTACGAGGGCTGGGGGCCCCAAGGGGGTGCCTGGGGGGTCACGTGCTGGAGGGATCCGGACCTTCCCAGAGGTGGGGGAAGTGAGGCGTGTCCTGGGAAGGGAGGCGTGGCCTGAAGAGAGCCAGCCACGCCGGGGCGGAGCCAGCCACGCCGAACCAGATATAAGCGTGGTGTGAACGCAGAGCGAGGCTGTTGTACTGTACTCCAAAGTGAAGACCTCATCGGTCGTCAAGTCCCGAGTCGTCGTCCTGGGCCAGGCAGGCCGTTGCCTGCCTGGTCCAGTCTGTGTCGTGTTCCAGAGTGTTAGTGAGTTGAGGAAGGTGGTCACCACCTTATGTACAGTGTTATATTACTTACCGTTTAATAAATAGTGTTGCCTCCAAGCCGTGTGTGTGTGCACCTAATTCGGTCTTACTACACTTT